>NC_140010.1:4684059-4967904 GCF_964263955.1 Coregonus lavaretus | reverse complement strand
ATTCCTTACATAGTGCAGTACCGTACCAGGGCTCTGGTCAAAAGTTATGCAATACATAGGCAATAGGATGCGTGGTGGATCCGCCTGCCTCCTGGGCTGCACCCCTTCCTGTGCCCCTTTTAGTTTATTGTATGTTTGATTTTAATTAGCATGATTTTTAAAGTAAATGGAAAAGGACGAACTAATAAAGGAATGGCGCTATTAACTATGAACATGGATTGATGTCTGGAACTTCCTTGCTGTGTTTTATTGAGAAAACCATGCATTAAAAACGTAACATTGCGCTCCAAAAGAATAAGTAATGCGTATATCCTGTTTAGACCACAGTTGGCAAAGAAAAAATACTAAAGCACACATTGTTTGAAAACTGTTCCTTTGTTCTCTGCTTCTACTTCCCACTAACCAAATTCTAAAGAACATTCACTTTCCACTCGCTTCAATCCATTCATCCTGAACTGCTTCAATGAACCCCTTCATCCATGTCTTCATTGTCCTCTAAATCAATTAAAAAATGTGTCTGTATACTGTAATTCACCCTCAAATAAACCTGACTATAACAAATCAAAACGTCTCATTTAAAAAAAAGATTGTGATACAATAAATAACTTATTACTAGCCTTATTAAAATACATCAAATGTATACATGCTTATAACACATTATAAAGCATTACTGTATATCTGCAGGCTTTAAGTAAAGTGTTAGCAAGGTTTGTTTAATTTAGGACAATTTAGGACAACAGGAAACAGACACAAGCAAACAGACTTTTCACACGATATCCTCTTGGTTACATTATATCTGTCCGTCTACCAATAATATTCATTGGAGCACCATCTTCACACCATGAAGTTGATAATAAAAAAGTGGTCAGATGACGCAGATGCTAAGCTACAGGACTGTTTTGCTAGCACAGACTGGAACATGTTCAGGGATTCTTCAGACAGCATTGAGGAGTACACCACATCAGTCACTGGCTTCATCAATAAGTGCATCGATGATGTCGTCCCCACAGTGACCGTACGTACATACCCCAACCAGAAGCCATGGATTACAGGAAACATCCGCACTGAGCTAAAGGGTAGAGCTGCCGCTTTCAAGGAACGGGACTCTAACCCGGACGCTTATAAGAAATCCCGCTATGACCTCCGACGAACCATCAAACAGGCAAAGAGTCAATACAGGTCTAAGATTGAATCATACTACACTGGCTCTGACGCTCGTCGGATGTGGCAGGGCTTGAAAACTATTACAGACTACAAAGGGAAGCACAGCCGCGAGCTGCCCAGTGACACAAGCCTACCAGACGAGCTAAACCACTTCTATGCTCGCTTCGAGGCAAGCAACACTGAAGCATGCATGAGAGCACCAGCTGTTCCGGACGACTATGTGATCACGCTCTCCGTAGCCGATGTGAGTAAGACTTTTAAGCAGGTCAACATTCACAAGGCCGCAGGGCCAGACGGATTACCAGGACGTGTACTCCGAGCATGTGCTGACCAACTGGCAAGTGTCTTCACTGACATTTTCAACATGTCCCTGACTGAGTCTGTAATACCAACATGTTTCAAGCAGACCACCATAGTCCCCGTGCCCAAGAACTCTAAGATAACCTGCCTAAATGACTACCGACCCGTGGCACTGACGTCTGTAGCCATGAAGTGCTTTGAAAGACTGGTCATGGCTCACATCAACAGCATAATCCCAGAAACCCTAGACCCACTCCAATTTGCATACCGCCCCAACAGATCCACAGATGATGCAATCTCTATCGCACTCCACACTGCCCTTTCCCACCTGGACAAGAGGAACACCTACGTGAGAATGCTATTCATTGACTACAGCTCAGCATTCAACACCATAGTGCCCTCAAAGCTCATCACTAAGCTAAGGATCCTGGGACTAAACACCTCCCTCTGCAACTGGATCCTGGACTTCCTGACGGGCCGCCCCCAGGTGGTAAGGGTAGGTAACAACACATCTGCCACACTGATCCTCAACACGGGGGCCCCTCAGGGGTGCGTGCTCAGTCCCCTCCTGTACTCTCTGTTCACCCATGACTGCATGGCCAGGCACGACTCCAACACCATCATTAAGTTTGCCGACGACACAACAGTGGTAGGCCTGATCACCGACAACGATGAGACAGCCTATAGGGAGGAGGTCAGAGATCTGGCCGTGTGGTGCCAGGACAACAACCTCTCCCTCAACGTGACCAAGACAAAGGAGATGATTGTGGACTACAGGAAAAAAAAGAGGACTGAGCACGCCCCCATTCTCATCGACGGGGCTGTAGTGGAACAGGTTGAGAGCTTCAAGTTCCTTGGTGTCCACATCACCAACGAACTATCATGGTCCAAACACACCAAGACAGTCGTGAAGAGGGCACGACAAAGCCTATTCCCCCTCAGGAGACTAAAAAGATTTGGCATGGGTCCTCAGATCCTCAAAAAATTCTACAGCTGCACCATCGAGAGCATCCTGACTGGTTGCATCACCGCCTGGTATGGCAACTGCTTGGCCTCTGACCGCAAGGCACTACAGAGGGTAGTGCGTACGGCCCAGTACATCACTGGGGCAAAGCTCCCTGCCATCCAGGACCTCTATACCAGGCGGTGTCAGAGGAAGGCCCTCAAAATTGTCAAAGACTCCAGTCACCCTAGTCATAGACTGTTCTCTCTGCTACCGCACGGCAAGCGGTACCGGAGTGCCAAGTCTAGGTCCAAAAGACTTCTCAACAGCTTCTACCCCCAAGCCATAAGACTCCTGAACAGCTAATCATGGCTACCCGGACTATTTGCACTGCCCCCCCACCCCATCCTTTTTACGCTGCTGCTACTCTGTTAAGTATTTATGCATAGTCACTTTAACTCTACCCACATGTACATATTACCTCAACTAGCCGGTGCCCCCGCACATTGACTATGCAACGGTACCCCCCTGTATATATAGCCTCCCTACTGTCACTTTATTCTATTGTATATATAGCCTCCCTACTGTCACTTTATTTTTTACTTCTGGTCTTTTTTTCTCAACACTTTTTTGTTGTTGTTTTATTCTTACTTTTTTTGTTTAAAATAAATGCACTGTTGGTTAAGGGCTGTAAGTAAGCATTTCACTGTAATGTCTGCACCTGTTGTATTCGGCGCATGTGACCAATAAAATTTGATTTGATTTGAACATGTCTCCTTTTGGGGTTTGGATTGCTGACCTGCATAGCATCATCAAGTAGTCTTCTGTGTATCCTATGTCTATATGAATACATTATGTAGTCTACGACAACAACAAAAACCGTCTTGATATACAACTGTTCGCAACACAAAAAATTAGAAAAAAAAGTGTTTTACGACACAAAATACAAAATTTGCTATAAATCAAACTGAGCTGTAATTTCTTACCATTATTATTGTGATACTTGTTATTGTGAAACTGCTTGATGTATTCCATCTTACATTTTCACATGAAGTTTTCTCTCTATTTATTTCACGGTTAAGCACTGTGTTTTTGGTAGGTGGACTTTTATTGGCATGAGATTTCACCTTAGATAGCACAGCTGCAAAGTCAAAATTGGCTTTATTGTAAAAATTCATAAAAGCACAAAAGATCTGCCCATGTTTGATTATTTAAAGTGGATTTTATATACTAAAATAACGCAATGAATCGAAAAAATTTGAGAAAAATCCAACCTTTTATTGTAAGTAAAAAGGGAGGCTCGAGTTTAGTGAGGGAAAACTCACTGGACCTTATTCTGCAGAAGACTGAAATGTTTCTGCATACTTGTTGGTAGTCCAAGGTAAGTTTTTCACTGTTACAGTATATTCAAAAAGTATTCATACCCCTTGAATTATTCCACATTTTGTTTTTTTGAAGGCTAAATTCAGGGTAGCCTAGTGGTTAAGAGCGTTGGGCCAGTATCTGAAAGGTTGCTGGGTCGAATCCCTGAGCTGACTAGGTTAAAAAAATCTGTGCACTTGAACAAGGCATTTAAACCCAATTGCTTCTGTAAGTCGTTCTGGATAACAGTGTCTGCTAACATGTAAAAAATAAAAAATACAACATGACAAAGTGAAAGCATGTTTGCAAATGTATTGAAAATGAAATATTAATTTACAGAAGTATTCACACCCCTGAGTCAATACTTTGTTGAAGCACCTTTGGTAGCGATTACAGCTGTGAGTCTTTCTGGGTAAGTCTATAAGAGCTTTGCACACCTGGATTGTAGAATATCTGCACATTATTTATTTACTTCACTACATAAAAAAAAAAAAAAAGTATACTTTTACTCCGATACATTTCCCCTGACACCTTCGTTACTTGCTACAAAATCAAATCAATCTGAAGCTGGAAGAAAAAAATGAATCATGTTGGAAAAAAGATGCAAGCAACATCAGCGAGTTGGCTCGTGTGAACTTGTTTTGCAATGCAGCAGGTGACCACGTGCAGATTTGATCCAATCCTCATCAATTTGGGCAAATCCAAGGGTCCTAAAGTGCAAACCCCAACCACCGGGAGCCTGTCACTTGCAAAACAGTCATCCACTCAGTAGCACTTTGCCCAAGCATGTCCGAAATCACACAATCATGTCCGACATCGCTCTACCACCACCTCCTGATGAGGATGAACACCCTTGGCTGTATCTAAAATAAATGTTTTATTTTCTCGGAATGAAGGATTCATCCTATCGGATGAAATGTCTGTTATGTTTTCCAAAAGTTCAGGAAATACTAGCTAATTTTCCCCCAACATCGGACACCATCCTAACTGGAGGACTAAATCATCTTGAGTTCAAGATTTAAATGGACTGGAAAATAACGGTAAGTTTTGCGACTAAAGACACCCTTCTAGCTAGCTGACCACCGATTTTCATTGCAATTTATGTAAGTTAAGTTCGGTTTTGAGAGTTTTCAAAAAAGTTATATACATACACATTTTGTGGGACATGCTGTATATTGTCAAATTCGACTGCGCGACAGACCACACATCATTTAATATCCAACTTTTTACCTCTGAAATATAGCTAACGGATTTTCTAACGTTGCTAAATGTTGATAGAAGCAAAAAGGAAAGATATTGTAAGCATTAGATAATACATATCACGAAAACAGCTGAATGTTGTCAAGCTTTACCGTATCAAAATTGGAGTCCTCTGATGGGGTCGTTTTACACAATATGCAAAAATTAATTTTGAACTTTGAACTATTAACCTTTTGACACCTATCACTGTTGGCTATGTTTCATCTTACAACAGCTACATAGAGGCTGTATTTAGTCAAATGTTACAATGTATGCATCAATATTAAACTACATGGGACACACATTTTTATTACAGATAACATCAAAAAACGTGGGTACACTTTCAGTTATCGTGGAAACTTTCATCATCACCTTTCAATGCCTTAGCTTTGAAATGTAAATGTTTATACATATTCAGATTGAGTTACCTTTCTAAAATGTGTATAGTATGCCAAGTTATTTAGCTACATGCATTTACCACCACAGCATGGAGAAAGTCAAGTGGAAGCAGTGGAGTGAGGTGGACATGTTCCATGCCATGGAGGACTGCGGGGCAGGGATGGCTATCCGCCAGGCTGCCAAGGTTAGACATCTTTTGTTTTTAGGAGATTACCAGGTGCATGGTATACCTCGGCAGACTCTGGCAGACAAGCTGAGTGGCCGGGTGACCCATGGTTGTCGCAGTGGACCACCCACATTGCTTGAAAATTCTCTGGTGCAGTACTTTATCTACCGCGCCAGCCATGGGTTCCCCTTCACCAGACAGAGGCTGAAGAATTACGCGGACAAAATACACAGGTATTTGGTGTTCTATGTGTTTATGTATGTAGAATGCTAGACTGACTGTTCTCTATGTGTGTGATGTAAATGTGGATGTGTAAGGTGATGCCAAAACAAACATTTTCATCCTGGATGGACAATTATATATTCTATTCTATTGTAGGTTTCGGCACCCAGGGGAAACAATCCCACCACTGGGGAAGAGGTGGTGGGAAATGTTCAGGAGGAGGCACAAGAACCTGAGCATGAGGAGGCCGGACACGCTGGACAGGGGGAGAGCTGAGTGTGCCACACGTCTGACGATGGACACCTTCTTCACTTCTTATGAGAAGCACTTGGAGGAGAGTGGGTTGAGGGAGAAACCCAGACAAATCTATAACTGCGATGAGTCTGGGTTTCGTAGCGACCAGAGCAGGCACAAAGTGCTGGCTCCCCGGGGCGCAAAACACGTGTACCAGCAGGCTCCGGGGACCAAGGAGCACATCACAGTGCTGGCCTGCTTCAACTCAGCTGGGGAGGACGTCCCCCTGTTTATCATCTACCCCGAGTGTTTCCCTGGTGGCCACTACACACTGGGAGGCCCCCCCAAGCCTTGTATGGACGGTCAAACAGTGGCTACATTGACGGGGACCTGTTCAGGAAGTGGTTTTAGCACTTCATTAAGCATGCAGTGAAGGAGCGCCTTCTCCTCTTCGATGGGCACAAGAGCCACATGGACCCGGAGGTGCTCGCGGCGGCACTAAGGGAAGGGGTTATACTTCTTTGTCTTCCACCACACTGCACCCATGTCCTGCAGCCGCAGGAAGTGGCATAGTTTGGCCCTTTAAAGGCTGAGTTCTCCAAGGTAGCTGGAGACCTTAGCCATTTTGACCACTCCTACATGGTAAACAAATCAGAATTTGCCAGAGTATTCGGCTACCCGTACCAGTGCTGCAAGGACATGCGCAATGTGGTGAAAGGGTTTAAGAAGTGTGGCCTCTTCCCTTTTGACCCTTCAGCCATTGAAGGGTCCTGTTTAATGTTGTCTCGGTCCCTATAAAAAAAGTTGAAAAGGGTTTTCATGAAACATGCTCTGTCTAACACAACTTTTTCTCAAACTGCAGAACAGAAAAGGAAGAGAAAAGCTCCACCTTCCACCTCTGTCACGCCACCCATGACACCACTCTCAGGTACTTCATAATCAGTTTTTCTCTCTCTGTTGTATAAATTACCATTGTTGTTGTAGAACTTCTACATTTTGCAAAACCATGTTAATCAATTTGATTATTATGATTACTTTTTTTTAATAAAAGAAGACATCCCCTGCTGAGCTTGCTGCGGGGAGCGTGATCCGCCTGCAAGCTCCCCTCAAGAGTGTAGATCCGAGGTGCCATGGGTGTGCTGTGACTTCTGCCAGCACTGGTTCCACTGGTGTGCAGTGCGATCCAGAGCTGGCGCTGGAGCTGGATTTTTATTGGGATTTTTGTGACAATATAGGGATGGAGGTCGAGATTTCATTGTTTGTTTTGTTTGTTTTCATGTGAAATACTTTATTTAAAAAAATTATAAAAATACATGTCTAAAATACATATATATATTTATTCAACCCATCTTGTGTATTTATTCCTTTACTTTCCAAGTGCATCTCTGCAACACAAACTCCAACAGTGTTTTCATTGTTTATGTCAATGCACATTACTGAAATTAGTTTTATTTGATGTAAATTATTCATACTCATTTATATTTTAGTACTAAACTGTTATCTACTATCTCAAAACATAAGATGAATCTGTAAAATAAATTATGAGACATTATTTGGTTACAACACTGAATTTGTTGGTGAACAACCATTTTTTAAGAGTCCACAGGAGGGCTCACCAGGCTACGCAATGACAAGTTGACAGGCAAATAAATAAGGCTAGCCAACTAGCCAACTATATAGTGAACACTTCGGATACGAGGTCAGCGTCTCGTTTTTGAACAAAATTAAACTGATATATCTTTTAATTGAACAAAATAGTAAGGTGGCCAATAACTGGGGAACGTATGCCGAAAATACGGGACGGATTTATTTGCTAAACAGCATATCAAAAAGCTGATAATAGTAGTATTTCCACTGAAATGTTAAACATGCTAATTGCTAACCCTTTAGCTAACATTTTTACGAAACCAATAATCACAAAACATTGATGGCTTGATCACAAGATAACACTGTCGAGGTAATATATTTCTTAAACGCTGTTGAATATGCCGATATTACGGGGTTCCACGTAAGGGTAAGGGCTAGATTCAGTCTGGACCACGGAAGATCTGATTTATAGCCGACAAAGGGTGATCTTATAAATTGTAATAGAATCCCGGCGTAAGTCGTTAAAATTCCTGATAATTGGTTGTTGGTCCCCACCACAGAATATAAACTCTCAGGGATGGAGGTCATGGGGGTCAAGGGGGGCGTTGGGGTCATGGGGGGCATGAAGGTCATGGGGCGGTTCACAGGCTAGGGGTGGGGGTCTCCCCCCATGGTGGGGTGGTTCACGGGCTGGGGGTGGGGGTCTCCCACCATGGTGGGGCGGTTCACAGGCTAGGGGTGGGGGTCTCCCCCCATGGTGGGGCGGTTCACTGACTGGAGATGGGGGTCTCCTACCTCACTGTAGATGGAGGGTGATGCTGGACCAGGACCTGGAGACATCTGCTCTTCACCACCTGCTTGACTGTTATCTGGAGTCTGGAGAATAAAAACATACAGCAATAACTTCACTAGGAATTTATGAATGGTGACCCAGGTATAAAACAAGGCCTTTAATGACCTCAAATCAATAAATTAAAAATGTCTCAGTGACTGTTAAATGCTCTACAATATAAGCAATATAAGAAATGAACATGAGTTTATCGGTAATTCAGGTTTCATACATTTTCCATTAACTGCATTTTTTACATGTCATCCACAACGACACAGTATCAGTGATGTTAAATATCTGATGGATCTTACCCCAACTGTAGCATAATCTGTGTTAATTTCCCTTTTGCCACCTATAAACAAACCACATAAATCCAATAAGATTCACTGTGAGTGTATATATACGGGACCAGTCAAAAGTTTGGACACACCTACTCATTCCAGTGTTTTTACTATTTTCTACATTATAGAATAATAGTGAAGACATCTAAACTATGAAATAACACATATGGAATCATGTAGTAACCCAAAAATTTAACAAATCAAAATATATTTGAGATTCTTCAAAGTAGCCACCCTCTGCCTTGATGATAGCTTTGCACACTCTTGGCATTCGCTCAACCAGCTTCACCTGGAATGCTTTTCCAACAGTCTTGAAGGAGTTCCCACATATGCTGAGCACTTGTTGGCTAGTTTTCCTTCACTCCGCGGTACAATTCATCCCAAACCATCTCAATTGGGTTGAGGTCGGGCGATTGTGGAGGCCAGGTCATCTGATGCAGCACTCCATCACTCTCCTTGGTCAAATAGCCCTTACACAGCCTAGAGGTGTGTGTTGGGTCATTGTCCTGTTGAAAAACAAATGATAGTCCCACTAAGCGCAAACCAGATGGGATGGCTTATCGCTGCAGAATGCAGTGGTAGCCATGCTGGTTAAGTGTGCCTTGAATTCTAAATAAATCACCTACAGTGTCACCAGCAAAGCACCCCCACACCATCAAAACTCTTCCTCCATGTTTAACGGTGGGAACCACACATGCAGAGATCATTCGTTCACCTACTCTGCGTCTCACAAAGACACGGCGGTTGGAACCAAAAATCTCAAATTTGGACTCATCAGACCAAAGGACAGTTTTCCATGGGTCTAAGGTTCATTACTCGTGTTTCTTAGCCCAAGCAAGTCTCTTCTTGTTAGTGGTGTCCTTTAGTAGTGGTTTCTTTGCAGCAATTCGACCATGAAGGCTGATTCCCGCAGTCTCCTCTTAACAGTTGATGTTGAGATGTGTCTGTTACTTGAACTCTGTGAAGCATTTATTTGGGCTGCAATCTGAGGTGCAGTTATTCTAATGAACGTATCCTCTGCAGCAGAGGTATCTCTGGGTCTTCCTTTCCTGTGGCGGTCCTCATGAGAGACACTTTCATCATAGCGCTTGATGGTTTCTGCGACTGCACTTGAAGAAACTTTCAAAGTTCTTGACATTTTCCGTATTGACTGACCTTCATGTCTTAAAGTAATGATGGACTGTCGTTTCTCTTTGCTTATTTGAGCTGTTCTTGCCGTAATATGGACTTGGTCTTTTACCAAATAGGGCTATCCTCTGTATACCACCCCTACCTTGTCACAACACAACTGATTGGCTCAAACGCATTAAGAAGGAAAGAAATTCCACAAATTAACTTTAAAGAAGGCACACCTGCTAATTGAAACGCATTCCAGGGTATTACCTCATGAAACTGGTTGAGAGAATGCAGAGAGTGTGCAAAGCTGTAATCAAGGCAAATTTTGATTTGTTTAACACTTTTTTGGTTACTACATGATTCCATTTGTGTTATTTCATAGTTTTGATGTCTTCACTATTGTTTGCAATGTAGAAAATAGTACAAATAAGGAAAAACCCTTGAATGAGTTGGTGTCCAAACTTTTAACTGGTACTGTATATATATATATACAGTGAGGGAAAAAAGTATTTGATCCCCTGCTGATATTGTAAGTTTGCCCACTGACAAAGAAATGATCAGTCTATAATTTTAATGGTAGGTTTATTTGAACAGTGAGAGACAGAATAACAACAAAAAAATCCAGAAAAACGCATGTCAAAAATGTTATAAATTGATTTGCATTTTAAAGAGGGAAATAAGTATTTGACCCCCTCTCAATCAGAAAGATTTCTGGCTCCCAGGTGTCTTTTATAAAGGTAATGAGCTGAGATTAGGAGCACACTCTTAAAGGGAGTGCTCCTTATCTCAGCTTGTTACCTGTATAAAAGACACCTGTCCACAGAAGCAATCAATCAACCAGATACCAAACTCTCCACCATGGCCAAAACCAAAGAGCTCTCCAAGGATGTCAGGGACAAGATTGTAGACCTACACAAGGCTGGAATGGGCTACAAGACCATCGCCAAGCAGCTTGGTGAGAAGGTGACAACAGTTGGTGCGATTATTCGCAAATGGAAGAAACACAAAAGAACTGTCAATCTCCCTCGGCCTGGGGCTCCATGCAAGATCTCACCTCGTGAAGTTTCAATGATCATGAGAACGGTGAGGAATCAGCCCAGAACTACACGGGAGGATCTTGTCAATGATCTCAAGGCAGCTGGGACCATAGTCACCAAGAAAACAATTGGTAACACACTACGCCGTGAAGGACTGAAATCCTGCAGCGCCCACAAGGTCCCCCTGCTCAAGAAAGCACATATACAGGGCCGTCTGAAGTTTGCCAATGAACATTTGAATGATTCAGAGGAGAACTGGGTGAAAGTGTTGTGGTCAGATGAGACCAAAATCGAGCTCTTTGGCATCAACTCAACTCGCCGTGTTTGGAGGAGGAGGAATGCTGCCTATGACCCCAAGAACACCATCCCCACCGTCGAACATGGAGGTGGAAATATTATGCTTTGGGGGTGTTTTTCTGCTAAGGGGACAGGACAACTTCACCGCATCAAAGGGACGATGGACGGGGCCATGTACCGTCAAATCTTGGGTTAGAACCTCCTTCCCTGAGCCAGGGCATTGAAAATGGGTCGTGAATGGGTATTCCAGCATGACAATGACCCAAACACACGGCCAAGGCAACAAAGGAGTGGCTCAAGAAGAAGCATATTAAGGTCCTGGAGTGGCCTAGCCAGTCTCCAGACCTTAATCCCATAGAAAATCTGTGGAGTGAGCTGAAGGTTTGAGTTGTCAAACGTCAGCCTCGAAACCTAAATGACTTGGAGAAGATCTGCAAAGAGGAGTGGGACAAAATCCCTCCTGAGATGTGCGCAAACCTGGTGGCCAACTACAAGAAACGTCTGACCTCTGTGATTACTCCTGAGTGGCGCAGTGGTCTAAGGCACTGCATCGCAGTGCTAACTGTGCCACTAGAGATCCTGGTTCGAATCCAGGCTCTGTCGCAGCCGGCCGCGACCGGGAGACTCATGGGCGGCGCACAATTGGCCCAGGGGAGGGAATGGCTGGCAGGGATGTAGCTCAGTTGATAGAGCATGGCGCAGTGGTCTAAGGCACTGCATCGCAGTGCTAACTGTGCCACTAGAGATCCTGGTTCGAATCCAGGCTCTGTCGCAGCCGGCCGCGACCGGGAGACTCATGGGCGGCGCACAATTGGCCCAGGGTAGGGGAGGGAATGGCCGGCAGGGATGTAGCTCAGTTGATAGAGCATGGCGTTTGCAACGCCAGTGTTGTGGCTTCGATTCCCACGGGGGGCCAGTATAAAAAAATAAATATGTATTCACTAACTGTAAGTCGCTCTGGATAAGAGCGTCTGCTAAATGACTAAAATGTAAATGTAATTGCCAACAAGGGTTTTGCCACCAAGTATTAAGTCATGTTTTGCAGAGGGGTCAAATACTTATTTCCCTCATTAAAATGCAAATCAATTTATAACATTTTTGACATGCGTTTTTCTGGATTTTTGGTTTGTTATTTTGTCTCTCACTGTTCAAATAAACCTACCATTAAAATTATAGACTGATTATTTCTTTGTCAGTGGGCAAACGTACAAAATCAGCAGGGGATCAAATACTTTTTTCTCTTTCACTGTATATATATATATAAGGTGAAATCATTACAGCCTGTTATCTACGGTATTCACAGTAGCTTAATTAATATAATAAGGTTTCTGTAATAAGAGTGGTCCTGCAGCAGGAACTGTGACTTCACCTTTATTTGGCTTTCGGCAATAAAAAAGGGCACATCCAACCAAGGTGAAGATGATGAAGATGATGATGATGATGACGACTGTGACAGCGTAGTTGTGGTCCGCTTTGTGAAAATACAGTGACATCAAAATCTCAACGTCAACATAGCATATCAAATCTCATCTAGTCTAATTTAGTGTGTGTGTGTGTGTGTGTGTGTGTGTGTGTGTGTGTGTGTGTGTGTGTGTGTGTGTGTGTGTGTGTGTGTGTGTGTGTGTGTGTGTGTGTGTGTGTGTGTGTGTGTGTGTGTGTGTGTGTGTGTGTGTGCATGCATGGGAATGTCTTACCAGATTTAGATACACAAATCGTTTCGATCTCCTTGGTGTCGTTGGCCCAGCTGACTTGGTTGCTGTGGTTACAGATGATGGAACCCCCTGCCACATAGACAGAGAGCAGGGGGACAGTGGAGGTCTCAGCCCCTCTACTCTCTCCTCCCACCTGAGAGCAGGTGCTGTTGTTACAGCTGGAGGTGACAGAGGTGTTCTGGCCTCTGCAGGTCACAGTCGCATTACAGGGGTCACTCTTGGTGGAGACAGAGTTCACTGTCAGGACCGGAGGCTCAACTCTCTCTGGAAACACATAGATAAACAGACAAATAGATAGGGTTAGAAAAACACACAAATGCACACACGCATGCCTATCCATTTACACAGACACACATACGACAAATGGCTGATCATTTTTCTAGTCACCATTTACTGTGGTTGACATTTTCTGGACCTTAAGCTGCAGTAAATTAGAGTTCATTTAACCTGAGATAGAATTCACATTTCACTACTGATTGCTACAGCTCTGTAACCATAGTGATACAAAAGAAGAGCGGGAGGGAAGGAAGGAGGAAAACCTACCATGAACTGATATCTGGTACTTGGCAACATCTGTGTTTTCTTCACCACTCACTACTGCATGGTAAAGTCCACTGTCTCCTTCCTGTAGGTTCTTCAGAAGCAGAGAGAAGTTTCCCTCACTAAACTCAACCCTGCCTTCGTATTTAGGTGATGCTTTCACTTTTGATGATTCATTGAAATATTTTACTAAATTGTGAGATTTGTTAAACGTCCACTTTAAATCATCAAAATATTTTAATTTAGCATATCCCTGGACATCCAGACGAACATTTTGTCCTTTCAGCACAAGCAGTTTCAGAGTCTCAGTGCTGGACTCTGTGAAATAAACAGACAGAAAACTTCATGTAAAAATGAAACAGTCTATCAAGACCACTGTAAAAAATAAATAGATGGTGATTCAATGTACAAAAGTAAGGCAACCAGCTGCAGTGGGATTGTGCGTTTGCACAACATTTGGGCATATATACGGTGCCTTCAGAAAGTATTCATACCCCTTGACTTTTTGTACATTTTGTTACGTTACAGTCTTAATTTAAAAAGGAGTGAATTCAGATTGTTTTGTCACTGGCCTACACACGATACCCCATAATGCGAATGTTTTTGCAAAGTAATTAAAAATGAAAAGCTGAAATGTCTTGAGTCAATATTTATTCAACCCCCTTTGCTATGGCAAGCCTAAATAAGTAGTAAAAATTTGCATAACAAGTCACATAATGAGTTGCATGGACTCACTCTGTGTGCAATAGTGTTAAGACGACAATGAATGTTCCTGAGTGGCCGAGTTACAGTTTTGACTTAAATCTACTTGAAAATCTATAGCAAGACCTGAAAATGGTCGTCTTGCAATGATCAGCAACCAATTTGACAGAGCTTGAAGAATTTTGAAAGTAATAATGGGAAAACGTTGCCTAATCCAGTTGTGGAAAACTTTTAGAGACTTGCCCAGAAAGACTCACAACTGTAATCGCTGCCAAAGGTTCTTCTACAAATTATGGACTCGGTGGTGTGAATACTTATGTAAATGAGATATTTCAGTATTTCATTTACAAAACGTTTCAAAACATTACTAAAAACATGTTTTCACCTTGTCATTATGGGGAATTGTGTGTAGATGGGTCAGAAAAAAAATATGTTTAACGCATTTTTAATTCAGGCTGTAACACAACAAAATATGGAATACGTCAAGGGGTATGAATAATTTCTGAAGGCGCTGTAGCTGAACCAACATACTGTACATTCTCAAGTTGAATTGTATGTTCATTCAATTTAGAATTTTAGAGGGAGGGTTCTAAGCTGACATATGGAATTGTTTTAAGATGGATCACTTAGCTATTTGATTTAGAATTGTAGGACCCTTTAGGTCTAAAAATATATATATAAAACAATTATTTGATAAAATATAGAATTTGGCCTTTACTACTATAGCCCATAGAAACACATTGAATAACACATTTATAAATGGCAAAAAAGATAGTCAAAAAATAAATCATAAGGAATACGGTTTTGAAGTGTCTGTCCTATATCTAGGAGATACAAGAAAGCTCAGGAAATATACACTACCGTTCAGAAGTTTCCTTGTTTTCCATGAAAACATACATGAAATGAGTTTGAATAGGAAATATAGCAAAATGAATAGGAAATGTAGTCATTGACAAGGTTAGAAATAATGATTTTTAATTGAAATAATAATTGTGTCCTTCAAACTTTGCTTTCGTCAAAGAATCCTCCATTTGCAGCAATTACAGCCTTGCAGACCTTTGGCATTCTAGTTGTCAATTTGTTGAGGTAATCTGAAGAGATTTTACCCCATGCTTCCTAAAGCACCTCCCACAAGTTGGATTGGCTTGATGGGCACTTCTTACGTACCATACGGTCAAGCTGCTCCCACAACAGCTCAATAGGGTTGAGATCCAGTGACTGTGCTGGCCACTCCATTATAGACAGAATACCAGCTGACTGCTTCTTCCCTAAATAGTTCTTGCATAGTTTGGAGCTGTGCTTTGGGTCATTGTCCTGTTGTAGGAGGAAATTGGCTCCAATCAAGCGCCGTCCATAGGGTATGGCATGGCGTTGCAAAATTGAGTGATAGCCTTCCTTCTTCAAGATCCCTTTTACCCTGTACAAATCTCCCACATTACCACCACCAAAGCACCCCCAGACCATCACATTGCCTCCATCATGCTTGACAGATGGCATCAAGTACTCCTCCAGCATCTTTTCATTTGGTCTGCATCGCACACATTTTCTTCTTTGTGATCCGAACACCTCAAACTTCGATTCGTCTGTCCATAACACTTTTTTCCAATTTTCCAATGTCCAGTGTCTGTGATCTTTTGCCCATTTTAATATTTTATTTGTATTGGCCAGTCTGAGATATGGCTTTTTCTTTGCAACTCTGCCTAGAAGGTCAGCATCCCGGAGTCGCCTCTTCACTGTTGACGTTGAGACTGGTGTTTTGAAAAGTACTATTTAATTAAGCTGCCAGTTGAGGACCTGTGAGGCGTCTGTTTCTCAAACTAGACACTCTAATGTATTTGGCCTCTTGCTCAGTTGTGCACCGGGGCCTCCCACTCCTCTTTCTATTCTGGTTAGAGCCAGTTTGCGCTGTTCTGTGAAGGGAGTAGTACACAGCGTTGTACGAGATCTTCAGTTTCTTGGCAATTTCTTGCATGGAATAGCCTTAATTTCTCAGAACAAGAATAGACTGACGAGTTTCAGAAGAAAGTTATTTGTTTCTGGCCATTTTGATCCTGTAATCGAACCCACAATTGCTGATGCTCCAGATACTCAACTAGTCTCAAGAAGGCCAGTTTTATTGCTTCTTTTATCAGCACAACAGTTTTCAGCTGTGCTAACATAATTGCAAAAGGGTTTTCTAATGATCAATTAGCCTTTTAAAATGATAAACTTGGATTAGCAAACACAACATGCCATTGGAACACAGGACTGATGGTTGCTGATAATGGGCCTCTGTACGCCTATGTAGATATTCCATAAAGAATCAGCCGTTTCCAGCTACAATAGCCATTTACAACATTAACAATGCCTACACTGTATTTCTGATCAATTTGAAGTTATTTTATGCTTTTCTTTCGAAAACAAGGACATTTCTAAGTGACCCCAAACTTTTGAACAATAGTGTATATATTTTTACACATATTTAACCCCTTTTTTTGGGGTAGGTATAAATGTTTTACAGAGACCACCGGAGACCAACTTCGTGTTCGTGAGAGTCTCATCTTTCCGTAGAGTGGTCACATTATTAAACTGTTCGGACACTACAGACGTTTTGTGAGCAGACAGATTTTCAGGATGTCTCATGGTCTGAAACACCGCTGTAGCTCGGCCACCTTCCATCGCATATGTGGAAGGCCGCCATAGGCGGATGTTGTGGATTGAGACGCAGCCCATACTGTACAAAAACACATATCTCTAGCTTAAACGGACAGATTTAGTTTAGATTGACACCGGTGAGTCAATGGACTCTAGGGGTCAAGTAAACAAACTTTAACACATTAGCTCAAACTCTTGCCCTTTTGAAGTCCACTCAACTCACAGAATAATGCTCATTAAGAAATTGCTTAAGTTGGCTTTTTTACAGTGCAACAGTATATTTATGGCAACTATAGTTGAATTAGCATGAATTACAAAACACTTTGCCTCTTTTCTGTGCATTGTACTAAACCCACCTTAATTCATAGACCTGTTATAAGATACAGTATGTTGGGTGTGTTTCTTTTCATTGTAGAGTTTGTGATCTAAAATATATATCCGTCATGAAACCAGTTGGCTTATAAATGGCTGTCAACGTTCTGTCAATGTATCACCCCCCACCCTCGCTGCTGAAGCTGTGGCTTTCCACATCCTGTGGCTCAACATGTTTCTCATGCTTTTATACTAACCCTATACAGAACAGTATGCTTCAACAAATGACTCTACTAACTAACCAATTGATCCATGTCAACAGATATAACTACTTCTCTGGATTACAACCAAATTGTGATAAATGTACTATATTACGTTTTGGATCATTCAAAAATAAAAAATGTACATTACCATGTAGTTTACCAATAAAATGGTCTGATGGTGATGTGGATATACTCGGAATACATATCCCAAATGAAATACATTTTAATAGAAAGTTAGGAAAAATAGATAAGATCTTGCTACCATGGAAAGGTAAATACCTGTCAATTTGTGGAAAAATCACCCTGATTAACTCTTTAGTATTATCCCATTTTACCTATTTGCTTATGGTCTTGCCTACGCCTAGCAAACAGTTTTTTAAATGATAGGAGAAAAAAATATTCAATTTTATTTGGAACAATTTCTGAGGACAGAAATTATTAAATAATAAAGCATTATACCTATCACTAAAAGTTTCAGTCATACAAAAGTTATACTTAAATCCGAACTGGTTCTCTAGCAAATTAGTAAGATTGTCTCACCCAGTGTTCAATAATGGCCTTTTTCCCTTTATTCAGAATACAACCTCTCACTTTCAGTTATTTGAAAAGGAAATAATCTCCCAAATATCACTATTTCTAAAACAAGCCATATTGGTTACAATTTCAATTTAATCCTCCAGAAACGACAGAAGAAATAATGCAACAAATATTGTGGTTAAACTCAAATGTACTAATTGATAAAAAAGTATTATTTTTTGAAAATGTGTTTTAAAAAGGTAAATTCTTCGTAAATGATATCATCGGTAGGGCTGGTGGAGTTATGTTGCACATGCAGCTAACAAAAACATATGGAAATTGTGAATAGTTATGCACGGTCAAGTTTTCTGTTCTTTTGTCTTATTTCTTATTTGTTTCACAATAACAAAATACTTTGCATCTTCAAAGTGGTAGGCATGTTGTGTAAATCAAATGATACAAACCCCCCAAAAATCAATTTTAATCCCAGGTTGTAAGGCAACAAAATAGGAAAAATGCCAAGGGGGGTGAATACTTTCGCAAGCCACTGTATATGGCAAATACAAATCCAATATGGATGGTGTTGAGAGATAGATGTGTGGTGTTGAAGGATGGGACTAATAACAACTAACAACAACTAATAACAACAAGATAACTAATGTAAAGCATACTGTGTCCATAATAAATATATAGGTTTTAGGTTGAGAGCTTTTGTGAAAGAGCACAGTTAGAAAGATATGGCATATAGAAGCAAACCGGATGGAAAATTATCGGAGAGGTTGAGGGTAGAGGAAGTTCAGGAGTAAAAACAAACAAAATAGAATTATTGTAGAATTGACTGTGTCCATAAAATGTATATATTATGTATAAGCTGGAAGTAGAGGCCTTAGCATTGTTGTTCACTAGTTTACTCCAATTAAGGAAGGGGTGGTGGGGTTGGAAAGTAATAAAGGGAAATATATTTTTAAAAAGCTTAATATTAAAGCTGATCTACCCCCTAATTTTTTTTTAAACAAACATTTAAAAAAAAAAAAAATGAAAAAACCCCAGATAGAACTACTTTCAATGAAATATCATAATATCATAATTATATTCAATTGCAAATATTATAATATATATTTAAAATATCCGAATTCTATTCCATTTCAAATATTATAATATCTATTTCAAATATCAGAATTCTATTCCATTTCAAATATTATAATATCTATTTAAAATATCAGAATTCTATTCCATTTCAAATATTATAATATCTATTTAAAATATCAGAATTATATTCCATTTCAAATATTATAATATCTATTTAAAATATCAGAATTCTGTTCCATTTCAAATATTATATAATATATATTTAAAATATCAGAGTTCTATTTGCATCAAATATCAGAATTCTACTCCAAAAGTAATATTGTCAGTGGAACATTCAACAGCTGTACAATAGAGAATACCAGAGAGATATCGTAAGTTTTAGTTATCCATGTAGTCTACCCCAGTGTTCTTACCCCCTGATAGAAAACCTATCCCCATACAGAGAAAACCTCTGTGATACGGTTATTTGGGATCTGACATCAAGACACGTGGTAAAGTACAGTAGGAGGGATGACATATCAGGTATATGACTGGATATCCAGTATATTTCAGTGACAGTTATCTGAAGAAGAGTGAAGAGTGGCTTGTCAATCCCTTCCCAGGCCTGACTCCTGCCAGGTCACACAGGAAGCCTGGCGTGTTTTGACAGGGCTCGCTGGGTGTCTTGTGTGTCCTGGTAGGACCCAGGCTACCCTGTATTGCCTTTCCTCTTGTTGTTTGTTTATCATGTTTGAATGTTTGTTGTCACTGTGCTGTTGTAGTCGTTGTCTTTGATTTAAAAAGAAATAAACAGCAAAAAATTACTAACAAACATGTGAGTAGCCCATCCCTAACATCAATTGAAACTATCAGCACTACTGCCTGTCACTTGCCGGCCTTTCCGATCAGATTATTGGTATACATATCTAATCAATAGAGTGAATATTAGAGCAAAGGTAGAATGGTAGAATATTTACCTGATCCTTGGACAAGAGCTGATAGAAAAACAATGTAACGTAATAGAGCTGCCATACTTTTTGTTGAACATACGGAGTAAAACAGGAAGTTAAAGTAACTTCCTCAACTAAGCGTGCCTCAGCAGCCACTTAAGTAGCACATTATACGTCACAAATGTGTGGGTTACATATTTTTCAGCCTGTAAGATTTGGGTAAATTCCAATTGAAAGCAGTCAATTCATGAAGTGAACTGAAATTCCAATTCAGTAATTGAAAAAATAGCTTCTATTTCAAATAAAAATGTATTTGTCACATGTTACAGTGAAATGCTTACTTACAAGCCCTTAACCAACAACGCAGTTTTAAGAACATAGCGTCAAGGAAATATTTACTAAATAAACTAAAGTAAAATAAAAATAAAAGGTAACACAATAAAATAACAGGTTAGTCTAGGTATTTTGTACGTGTTGGTAGGGGTAACGTGACTATGCATAGATACTATACAGCGAGTAGCAGCAGTGTAAAAACAAAAGGGGGTGGTCAATGCAAATAGTCCGGGTGGCCATTTGATTAATTGTTCAGCAGTCTTATGGCTGTTAAGGAGCCTTTTGGACCTAGACTTGCCGCTCTGGTACCGCTTTCCATGTGATAGCAGAGAGAACAGTCTATGACTTGGGTAACTGAAGTCGTTGACAATTTTTTGGGCCTTCCTGGATGGCAGGAAGCTTGGCCCCAGTGATGTACTGGGCTGTACGCACTACTCTCTGTAGCGCCTTATGGTCGGATGCCGAGAAGTTGCCATACCAGGCGGTGATGCAACCGGTCAGGATGCTCTCGATAGTGCAGCAGTATAAAGTTTTAAGGATCTGGGGATCCATGTCTCCTGAGGGGGAAAAGGCGTTGTCGTGCCCTCTTCACAACTTTGTTGTGAATGACTTCTTAGTAAACTGAAATTGAGAAACGATTTATGTCCAAAGTTTGTGTAGATTAAAATCACTCCCTGCATTGACTGGCTTTTGGATTAAAATTGATCCCAACCCTATTGTAAAGAATCAACATCGTAATGAATTTTCTAATTATAACAAGTATTTTTTCTTATGTTAAAAAGACGTTCCGAAAACGTCCGAAACCCTACCTCTTCAAATAGAATCTTAAATAACACGTCAGTAAGTCTTATCCCCCCCCTCCAAAAAAACGTGCACCTGTTTTTTACTAATAGCACTGATTTTGCTGTTAACTTTATTGTTGAGAAAAAATATACTTGCTACGACTGTGATATGTGGTTGTCTCACCTAGCTATCTTAAGATGAATGCACTAACTGTAAGTTGCTCTTAATAAGAGCGTCTGCTAAATGACAAAAATGTAAAGGTAAATGCAATGTTGTAAGAATTATTTTAAATTTCAAATAAACTTTTATAACCAAAACAGATAAAACCCCAGCAGGCAAAATGTGGCACATGACGTCTTAAAGGGATACTTCATGATTTTGGCAAGGCCTTTATTTACTTAACATTTTTATGTCTCTTTGTCCAGTATGAAGAAAGTTAGAGGTGGTTTCGCAAGCCAATGCTAACTAGCGTTAGCTTAATGACTGGAATTCTATCAAAAAAAAAAAAAATCATTAAACATACAAATACAAAAATCCTGCAAAATTAGTGAACTAGGCCTTTACTACTCCTGTATTAGCAGAGAAATGTTACATTTTCAGGATGGAAAAACAGTTTAATTGTCAACTTAAACGACCGAAACCAGATAGAAAGCATGCAGAAAAGATTTTGAACTATATATACACTGCTCAAAAAAATAAAGGGAACACTAAAATAACACATCCTAGATCTGAATGAATGAAATAATCTTATTAAATACTTTTTTCTTTACATAGTTGAATGCGCTGACAACAAAATCACACAAAAATTATCAATGGAAATCAAATTTATCAAGCCATGGAGGTCTGGATTTGGAGTCACCCTCAAAATTAAAGTGGAAAACCACACTACAGGCTGATCCAACTTTGATGTAATGTCCTTAAAACAAGTCAAAATGAGGCTCAGTAGTGTGTGTGGCCTCCACGTGCCTGTATGACCTCCCTACAACGCCTGGGCATGCTCTTGATGAGGTGGCGGATGGTCTCCTGAGGGATCTCCTCCCAGACCTGGACTAAAGCATCCGCCAACTCCTGGACAGTCTGTGGTGCAACGTGGCGTTGGTGGATGGAGCGAGACATGATGTCCCAGATGTGCTCAATTGGATTCAGGTCTGGGGAACGGGCGGGCCTGTCCATAGCATCAATGCCTTCCTCTTGCAGGAACTGCTGACACACTCCAGCCACATGAGGTCTAGCATTGTCTTGCATTAGGAGGAACCCAGGGCCAACCGCACCAGCATATGGTCTCACAAGGGGTCTGAGGATCTCATCTCGGTACCTAATGGCAGTCAGGCTACCTCTGGCGAGCACATGGAGGGCTGTGCGGCCCCCCAAAGAAATGCCACCCCACACCATGACTGACCCACCGCCAAACCGGTCATTCTGGAGGATGTTGCAGGCAGCAGAACGTTCTCCACAGCATCTCCAGACTCTGTCACGTCTGTCACGTGCTCAGTGTGAACCTGCTTTCATCTGTGAAGAGCACAGGGCGCCAGTGGCGAATTTGCCAATCTTGGTGTTCTCTGGCAAATGCCAAACGTCCTGCACGGTGTTGGGCTGTAAGCACAACCCCCACCTGTGGACGTCGGGCCCTCATACCACCCTCATGGAGTCTGTTTCTGACCGTTTGAGCAGACACATGCACATTTGTGGCCTGCTGGAGGTCATTTTGCAGGGCTCTGGCAGTGCTCCTCCTGCTCCTCCTTGCACAAAGGCGGAGGTAGCAGTCCTGCTGCTGGGTTGTTGCCCTCCTACGGCCTCCTCCACGTCTCCTGATGTACTGGCCTGTCTCCTGGTAACGCCTCCATGCTCTGGACACTACGCTAACAGACACAGCAAACCTTCTTGCCACAGCTCGCATTGATGTGCCATCCTGGATGAGCTGCACTACCTGAGCCACTTGTGTGGGTTGTAGACTCCGTCTCATGCTACCACTAGAGTGAAAGCACCGCCAGCATTCAAAAGTGACCAAAACATCAGCCAGGAAGCATAGGAACTGAGAAGTGGTCTGTGGTCACCATCTGCAAAACCAGTCCTTTATTGGGGGTGTCTTGCTAATTGCCTATAATTTCCACCTGTTGTCTATTCCATTTGCACAACAGCATGTGAAATGTATTGTCAATCAGTGTTGCTTCCTAAGTGGACAGTTTGATTTCAAAGAAGTGTGATTGACTTGGAGTTACATTGTGTTGTTTAAGTGTTCCCTTTATTTTTTTGAGCAGTGTATATATGTTTTAATAATACTATCTTTGAGAACTAACAATCAAATAAACGCTAGACAGTCAGGGAGAATCAAACATTTCTAAAACCGGGCACTGCCCATTGATATTGTTATAATGTTGGAGCAGAGTAACTGCTGAAATTATCTCTCAGCTCCATTCCAAACTGTGGAGAATTACTGAAAATCTGCTTCAACACTGCAAAACGTTCTCTCAGATCAATGGAGAAATGTGTAGAATTGGAAAATTGCTTTACAACAGCAAAGTTCTCTCTACACCGCCAAGATACCTTTCTAGCTAATAGACTATGTTAAAATGTACACTTCCTCTTGTACTGTGAGGAGGTCAAAGTAATTAAACTATCTATCAAATCTATTCATTTAAAAAATGTATTACTTCTCCTTACCATTATCCTTCACTTGATGATAAGACAAGATGTGACTTTTTTTTTGTTGCCAACGTATGATTGGGTCCCTGGGTCGCCGGTTTGCCTGGGCGGGGGTCCCTGGGCAAGAACAGTTTGAAAACCCCTGTTCTACAGTACATTTGGCATGTACCAATAAGAAAAGAATCATGAAATCTACAGTGTTATATATTTGTATGTTTTGAAAGCGTATGAATGGACGACTGTTGACATTGAAGCTGCTTCAGTACAAACACTAATGTCTGGCACCCTATTTCCTATATAGTGCACTACTTTTGACCAGGGACCAAGAAGCTCTATAAAGGGAATAGGGTACTATTTGGGATACATTCTAAGCATTCAGGGCCTTTCCATGGCCTTCCCCGTCCCAAGCCAAAAGACACTGAACTCCTTTACATCTCTCTCTACGTACCAATATTATGTAAATGAACAACAAGCAATGAATTCATAATTTGAACAGTTGTAGTAAACTTTTAACAGACCCTGCTTAGAATCCAGTGTACGCCAGAACTGGGTTGAAATACTATTTCAAATCTTTCAAATACTTTTGAGCGATTGCTTTAGTCTGCCTGAAGTGCCAAGTGGGCGACGTTTACCCTGTCGGGACTATTCTATTGGTTCCATTAAACCAGGCAAGCTCAATCAAGCACAGATCAAGTATTTGAGATGATTTCAAATAGTATTTCAACCCAGGTCTGCTGTTTGTGTCTAAGTATGTAGGCTCTCAGACATTGCTGATGCGGACACTGACTCTGACCCTACTTTCTCTGACCCTCCCTCTCCCTTCCTCTCCTCTCTCCCTGTAACTCTGCTCCAATTGGATCTTCTCTGGGTCAGTGCCCTCAACCCTGCTCCCTTCTCCTCCTCCTCTGCCATTGTAACTCTGAGGGCGAGACATTTGGAAAAGGGGCGTGGTAAGGTAGGGGGGGAGAAGGGGAGAGAGAGCGAGAGAGAGAAACTTGAAATACAGATTCAATGTGATCTCTTTGATTTCAAGGGCAGGAAATAGCCCTGCCACACACACACAAACACACTCACACACAGATCCATTGGCACACTTCTAGGGTACGTCCAAAATGGCATACTATTCCTTACATAGTGCAGTACTTGACCAGGGCCCAAAAGTATATAGGAAATAGGATGCGTGGTGGATCTGCCTGCCTCCTGGGCTTCACCACCTCCTGTGCCCCTTTTAGTTTTTTGTATGTTTGATTTTAATTAGCATGGTTTTAAAGTGAAGGAGTAGTGGAAATGGATGAACTGATAAAAGTGAACGCAAAGTATGGAAAACTTAACTATGAATATGGATTGATGTCTAGAACATCATTGCTACGTTTTATTGTGAAAACCATACCTTCAAAATACGTTTGAATACTGTTCCTTTGTTCTTTGCCTCTACTTCACACTACCTGCTCAACCCAGATTCTAAAGAATACAGTGGGGGAAAAAAGTATTTAGTCAGCCACCAATTGTGCAAGTTCTCCCACTTAAAAAGATGAGAGAGGCCTGTAATTATCATCATAGGTACACGTCAACTATGACAGACAAATTGAGAATTTTTTCCCCAGAAAATCACATTGTAGGATTTTTAATGAATTTATTTGCAAATTATGGTGGAAAATAAGTATTTGGTCACCTACAAACAAGCAACATTTCTGGCTCTCACAGACCTGTAACTTATTCTTTAAGAGGCTCCTCTGTCCTCCACTCGTTACCTGTATTAATGGCACCTGTTTGAACTTGTTATCAGTATAAAAGACACCTGTCCACAACCTCAAACAGTCACACTCCAAACTCCACTATGGCCAAGATCAAAGAGCTGTCAAAGGACACCAGAAACAAAATTGTAGACCTGCACCAGGCTGGGAAGACTGAATCTGCAATAGGTAAGCAGCTTGGTTTGAAGAAATCAACTGTGGGAGCAATTATTAGGAAATGGAAGACATACAAGACCACTGATAATCTCCCTCGATCTGGGGCTCCACGCAAGATCTCACCCCGTGGGGTCAAAATGATCACAAGAACGGTGAGCAAAAATCCCAGAACCATACGGGGGGACCTAGTGAATGACCTGCAGAGAGCTGGGACCAAAGTAACAAAGCCTACCATCAGTAACACACTACGCCGCCAGAGACTCAAATCCTGCAATGCCAGACGTGTCCCCCTGCTTAAGCCAGTACATGTCCAGGCCCGTCTGAAGTTTGCTAGAGTGCATTTGGATGATCCAGAAGAGGATTGGGAGAATGTCATATGATCAGATGAAACCAAAATATAACTTTTTGGTAAAAACTCAACTTGTCGTGTTTGGAGGACAAAGAATGCTGAGTTGCATCGAAAGAACACCATACCTACTGTGAAGCATAGGGGTGGAAACATCATGCTTTGGGGCTGTTTTTCTTCAAAGGGACCAGGACGACTGATCCGTGTAAAGGAAAGAATGAATGGGGCCATGTATCGTGAGATTTTGAGTGAAAACGGCAGGTAGCTTAGTGGGTAAGAGTGTTGTGCCAGTAACCGAAAGGTTGCTGGTTCTAATCCCCGAGCCGACTAGGTGAAAAATCTGTCGATGTGCCCTTAAGCAAGGCACTTAACCCTAATTGCTCCTGTAAGTCGCTCTGGATAAGAGCGTCTGCTAAATGACTAAAATGTAAATGTAAATGTAAAACCTCCTTCCATCAGCAAGGGCATTGAAGATGAAACGTGGCTGGGTCTTTCAGCATGACAATGATCCCAAACACACCGCCCGGGCAACGAAGGAGTGGCTTCGTAAGAAGCATTTCAAGGTCCTGGAGTGGCCTAGCCAGTCTCCAGATCTCAACCCCATAGAAAATCTTTGGAGGGAGTTGAAAGTCCGTGTTGCCCAGCGACAGCCCCAAAACATCACTGCTCTAGAGGAGATCTGCATGGAGGAATGGGCCAAAATACCAGCAACAGTGTGTGAAAACCTTGTGAAGACTTACAGAAAACGTTTGACCTGTGTCATTGCCAACAAAGGGTATATAACAAAGTATTGAGAAACTTTTGTTATTGACCAAATACTTATTTTCCACCATAATTTGCAAATAAATTCATTAAAAATCCTACAATGTGATTTTCTGGAGAAAAAAAATCTCATTTTGTCTGTCATAGTTGACGTGTACCTATGATGAAAATTACAGGCCTCTCTCATCTTTTTAAGTGGGAGAACTTGCACAATTGGTGGCTGACTAAATATTTTTTTCCCCCACTGTATGTCAAGTTTTTTATAACAACTTATAAAGCATTACTCTATATCTGCAGGCTTTAAGTAAAGTGTTAGCAAGTTTTACTTATATGAAAGACGTATGCGCACCATGAACAGCACCTAGCCTGTTGTTGTTACTGCTGTCAGTGTGGTTGCTCAATTTAGGGCAACAGGAAGCAGACACAAGCAAACCGACTTTTCACACTATATCCTCTTGGTTACTTTGTATATCTGTCCGTCTATCAATCATATTCATTTGAGCACCATCTTAACACCATGAAGTTGAAAATGTCTCTCCTTTTGGGGTTTGGATTGCTGACCTGCATAGCATCATCAGGTAGTCTTGTGTGTATCCTGTGTCTATATGAATACATTATGTAGCCTACGACAAAAAAATAAACAGACTTGATATTCAACCGTTCGCCACACAAAAGTAAAAAAAAAAATATATAGATATATATATATAGTGTTTTTATGATTAAAAAAATTGATATAATCCAAACTGACCTGTCATAATTATTTGATTTTACCATCATTTTTGTGATACTTGTTATTGTGGAAATGCTTGATGTATTCCATCTTACATTTTCACATGAAGTGTTCTGCCTATTTATTTCACAGACCTTCCCTGGGACAAGGTCATCGATGAGGAACCCCTTGTCGGCCATTGCTGCCCAGTCCTCGGTGAGAAAGTGTTGGATACCTGACTGTTTGAACAGTTATTTGTCGCTGATGGAGCCGGCATACAGTGAGGACACAAAGGTGATCGGTCCATGAATTATTATTCCCACTAAGGCCTTCATTGTGCAGTGCGGTTTGTAGTTGGAGAACATCTCACTCTGCAGCAGACGAGAGAACGGTGTCTGACACCTGAGCTCGGTGCAGTCAACGATGACCTGTGCGTCTGGGTAGCTTTTAAATTCCTCCAGCAGGTTGGCCTTCACTTCCTCTTGTGACATCCAGATAGTAACTGCTCCGAGCAGGGTGTAAGGAAAGCTGGCCCAAGTGACGATGGTCCTACTGACTGTAGAGGGATGGATGTGAAACCCAGTGGCGGCTCCTGAAAAAATTCCCAGGGGGGGCAATTTTTCTGATGATTTAGGTGACACATTTTAAAAAAGATATGTCCAGCAACAACATGAAGACAGGGGCAGCATATAAGTCAATACTGATATACACATTACTTGCTTCAAAAAGGCCTCATGGTTGAATTGGAAATATGTGCACCTGAGCATAATTCACAACAAGCAAGCAGGAGCTTTTGATAGAGGCTACTGAAAACATTGATGCAAGTTATTGGTAATAGGAAATTTTTATAGACTTCCATATTCTGCCCTCTTGTATAGATTTGTGAAAATGAACAGTGATAGACATTTTGCCTGAAAACAGAATTTGACAATTATTTCTAGAAAAGGTAAACACATCTATCTGTATGGCTTTGTAAAAATGAACAACCATATTCTGGCCAATTGTATAGATTTGTAAATATGAACAACCATATTCTGGCCAATTGTATAGATTTGTAAAAAAAAGTTTTACTTTTTTTTTAATGAAAAATAACTATTTTAAACAACATCAACTGTGAACTGATTTGGGTGTGTGTGTGTTAAAGAGACAGACAGGGAGGGACAAAGAGAGAGAGAGGCTACATTACTTGTACTGAAACTGTTCTCTTCTCTCTTTCAATGCAGCAAAGCGGTCAATGACTTTCTCATTGAAATCAGGCATGCTGAGGACTAGTTTACTAGTTACTTTTTTGATGCGAGAAGTAGCTTGCTGCATGATAAAATTCAGCTGATGCACATAGCAATGCACGTAATGGGCATTCTTGAAATGCTCACGTACCTTTTGCTGCACACCAGCCTTCTCTCGCCTCATCACACTGGCTCCATCGTAAGCTTGCGCAATGAGTTTGACTTTCTCGTCGTCGGCAAAAAGACCGTTCAGTCTCTCCAAAAGCACACTGGCGATTGAGACTGAGGTTGATTCCGAGATGGGAAGGAACTCAAAAAAGCGCTCCTGCACTTTGTGGTTGTACCTCAGCACCAGCTGTGTCTGTGTAGAAACGTCCGTGGTCTCGTCAGCTTGGATAGCTACGAAGTTCGCCGACTTCACCTCCTCCACAATATGTTCCCTCATGACCGCTAGCATACACTCCAGTAGCTCGTTTTGAATGGTCTTTGATGTGAACTTCTTTCAAAGAGACAATCGAGTTGCACTGAACGCTAGCCATCTTGATAGTAGTACGTGAATTGATTGACGCTGCTACCCGCTCTTTTCTTAGTTACGTTCATGGTTATGTTACGTATGACGAAAGCGCGTAAGTGCAAGCCCTCAGAAACCCATAGAGATTGTATTGAAAGCTCTGATATTTGAAAAAAAAAAGATTTTACATGAGAGGCTATGAGAGACTTCTGGGCGATTTTCAACCTGACTGAAATCGCCCCAAAACGGGCGGGGCCATTTGAAGCACGACTTTAGCCTGATTGGACATTTAGTGGCAGATCAGACGTCTAGATTAGAACACTGATAACTACTGTTGCCGTGATATAATTGATTAGAAAAAAAATCCCTTGCTTTTCCCGTTTGGCAGTGCGTCGCCCATATCGCCCTAATGAACACACCGCCCCTGGTGAAACCGTTGGCCCAGGTCTCTGCCCTTCAACCCCAGAGGGAGATGTGTGAGAAAGAGGAATAGCTCATCCACTGGCTGTAACGTCTGTCTCTGTAACCCCAGGCACCATATAAAAGTATTTGGACAGTGACACATCTTTGGGTTTTTTGGCCCTGTATTCCAGCACTTTGGATTTGAAAAGATTAGTCCTATATGAATTGTGAATAACGATGAGTGAGAAGGATACAGCCGGGTCAAACATCACACCACCAAGACATGCTAACCTCCTCTGTTATTAGTAATGGTGAGAAGTTAGCATGTCTTGGGGTGTGATGTTTGACCTGGCTGTATCTTCCTCACTCATCATTATTAAACGATTCATTCAGGATTACCCATAATCATGGTAGCTTCCACTTTCATGTGAAAGTGTTTATAAACATATTATATCTATTCACAAAAAAAAGTGAATCCAAAAGTGACAACATAATGTCTATCTGAAACACAAGCAAAAAAATCTGCAAATGTATCCAACAAGTTTGTATAATCACAAGCTTGATGTACTCATTGAGTGCTAGGAATATGGGACAAAAATACTAAACTTTTGATTACTTTATTGTACATAACGTTAATCTGTCAAAATACTTTTGGTACCCTAAAATGGGGGGACTATGTACAAAACGTGATGTAATTTTTTTATGATTAATCCGATATGTTTGAAAATACCCTCTAATTAAAGCTCACAGTCTGCACTTTAACCTCATAGTCGTTGTATTTTAAATACAAAGTGCTGGAGTATAGAGCCAAAACAACAACAAAAATGTGTCACTGTCCAAATACTTTTGGAGTTATAAGTAATTACAGTATATAAGTAATTGTTTAGTTCGATGTCATTGCTGTACACTTTTATCACAATTGTTGTTCCTTTTTATAGGGCCTGCACAGCCATTTTGAAAGGCCAGCTGTCACGCCTAGTCCCACTCCCTCTAAACAGCGCGCAATGTCGCCAGTCTACTAACTACCGGTCCTGGCACCATCATTATGCACACCTAGACCTCATCACCTTGATTACTCTCCCTGTATTTAGCCCTCAGTAGCCTCAGTCTTCAGGCAGTATTGGTCATGGTCACGTTCTGTATGCTTCTCCTGTTTATCTGCCATTCTTATTCATTAAACTCACCTTCTGCACCTGCATCCTGTCTCCAAGCGTATACGTTGTAGCAGCATAATATTGTTACTAGTCACCAAAGTACTGTTCAATCTCTTTTATTTAACAGTGTAGTTTAACATACATGACATAATAAAAAACAAAGTATTATTGATATTAATTAACACAATATTTCAACTAATTATGACATGAAAACCATCAATCTTACCGAGTACTTGGATGGAAGAGTGACCTCCTCATTCCTCTGAGTGACTCTTGCTGCTTGAGTAACGCGCACAAGCTTGGCAGCTGCTGGCTCAATCTATCACGACTCAGGACAAGGCCCAGATGCAGATATCCTCTTGCTCCGGGAAGAGCGGTGGCTGATATCCCAGGGAACACTCAAAAGGCGAGAGACCAGTGGCAAAGCAGGGAAGGGTGTTGCGGGGCGTACTCAACCCACACGAGTTGCTGGCTCCAGGTGGGGGGGTTGGCGGAGACAAGGCAGCGAAGAGTCATCTCCAGGTCCTGATTGGCTCACTCCAACTTGCCGTTAGACTGGGGGGTGGAACCCGGAGGACAGGCTGGCCGACGACCCAATGAGCGTGCAGAACGCCTTCCAGAACGAGAACTGAGGACCCCGGTCGGACACCATGTCCACCGTTAGTCCATGGATCCGGAAGACGAGAAGTCTTACTCTGCGCACCAATCGTGCAGGCGGCGACGAACGCGGAGACATCAGGGACCATAGTAGGCCACCAAAAGCGTTGTCGCACAAAGTCCAGGGTCCAATGGGCAGCTGCTAAGCCTGGAGGAGTGGGTCCACTCCAGGTCCAAGGGGCGGACAGCGTCAGGAACAAACATGGTGAGACATCATTTGACAGAACATTTCTATTAGAGCCATAAGCCTAATATTGGAACCCGGCCACCCTACAGTGTGCAGGACCCCATTGATTCGTACAGTTTGTAACACTCATCTCCCATCTGAATGATTGAAAAAAACTATGCAAAGTAACAAATTGTGATGTCATATCACGTAGAAGTGTGGTGTCATATCATGTAGAAGTGTGATGTCATATCACGTAGAAGTGTGATGTCATATCACATAGAAGTGTGATGTCATATCACGTAGAAGTGTGATGTCATATCACGTAGAAGTGTGATGTCATATCACGTAGAAGTGTCATATCATATCACGTAGAAGTGTGGTGTCATATCACGTAGAAGTGAATTACTTAGGCTTTAGGAAATGCAACCATCTACAGATATTGACGAGGAGTGGAGCAGGAGAGGAGGGGGACCCATGTACCCCACTTCAATTAAGCAGGCTTCAGTCATCCCCAAGATTTAAGCGGGAGACAAATCCATCTATGGCCTCCTCCTTGTCAGGCCTCTCACACTGGGCAGACAGGTGTCCTGGGAAGGACAGATCAGGCCTCTCACACTGGGCAGACAGGGGTCCTGGGAAGGACAGATCAGGCCTCTCACACTGGGCAGACATCGGTGCTGGGAAGGACAGATCAGGCCTCTCACACTGGGCAGACAGGTGTCCTGGGAAGGACAGATCAGGCCTCTCACACTGGGCAGACAGGGGTCCTGGGAAGGACAGATCAGGCCTCTCACACTGGGCAGACAGGTGTCCTGGGAAGGACAGATCAGGCCTCTCACACTGGGCAGACATCGGTCCTGGGAAGGACAGATCAGGCCTCTCACACTGGGCAGACAGGGGTCCTGGGAAGGACAGATCAGGCCTCTCACACTGGGCAGACAGGGGTCCTGGGAAGGACAGATCAGGCCTCTCACACTGGGCAGACAGGGATCCTGGGAAGGACAGATCAGGCCTCTCACACTGGGCAGACAGGGGTCCTGGGAAGGACAGATCAGGCCTCTCACACTGGGCAGACAGGGTCCTGGGAAGGACAGATCAGGCCTCTCACACTGGGCAGACAGGGGTCCTGGGAAGGACAGATCAGGCCTCTCACACTGGGCAGACAGGGGTCCTGGGAAGGACAGATCAGGCCTCTCACACTGGGCAGACAGGTGTCCTGGGAAGGACAGATCAGGCCTCTCACACTGGGCAGACAGGGGTCCTGGGAAGGACAGATCAGGCCTCTCACACTGGGAAGACAGGGATCCTGGGAAGGACAGATCAGGCCTCTCACACTGGGCAGACAGGGGTCCTGGGAAGGACAGATCAGGCCTCTCACACTGGGCAGACAGGGGTCCTGGTAAGAACAGATCAGGCCTCTCACACTGGGCAGACAGGGGTCCTGGGAAGGACAGATCAGGCCTCTCACACTGGGCAGACAGGGGTCCTGGGAAGGACAGATCAGGCCTCTCACACTGGGCAGACAGGGGTCCTGGTAAGGACAGATCAGGCCTCTCACACTGGGCAGACAGGTGTCCTGGGAAAGGACAGATCAGGCCTCTCACACTGGGCAGACAGCGGTCCTGGGAAGGACAGATCAGGCCTCTCACACTGGGCAGACATCGGTCCTGAGAAGGACAGATCAGGCCTCTCACACTGGGCAGACAGGGGTCCTGGTAAGGACAGATCAGGCCTCTCACACTGGGCAGACAGGTGTCCTGGGAAGGACAGATCAGGCCTCTCACACTGGGCAGACAGCGGTCCTGGGAAGGACAGATCAGGCCTCTCACACTGGGCAGACAGGGGTCCTGGGAAGGACAGATCAGGCCTCTCACACTGGGCAGACAGGGGTCCTGGGAAGGACAGATCAGGCCTCTCACACTGGGCAGACAGGGGTCCTGGGAAGGACAGATCAGGCCTCTCACACTGGGCAGACAGGTGTCCTGGGAAGGACAGATCAGGCCTCTCACACTGGGCAGACAGGGGTCCTGGGAAGGACAGATCAGGCCTCTCACACTGGGCAGACAGGGGTCCTGGGAAGGACAGATCAGGCCTCTCACACTGGGCAGACAGGGGTCCTGGGAAGGACAGATCAGGCCTCTCACACTGGGCAGACAGGGGTCCTGGGAAGGACAGATCAGGCCTCTCACACTGGGCAGACAGGGGTCCTGGGAAGGACAGATCAGGCCTCTCACACTGGGCAGACAGGGGTCCTGGGAAGGACAGATCAGGCCTCTCACACTGGGCAGACAGGGGTCCTGGGAAGGACAGATCAGGCCTCTCACACTGGGCAGACAGGGGTCCTGGGAAGGACAGATCAGGCCTCTCACACTGGGCAGACAGGGGTCCTGGGAAGGACAGATCAGGCCTCTCACACTGGGCAGACAGCGGTCCTGGGAAGGACAGATCAGGCCTCTCACACTGGGCAGACAGGGGTCCTGGGAAGGACAGATCAGGCCTCTCACACTGGGCAGACAGGGGTCCTGGGAAGGACAGATCAGGCCTCTCACACTGGGCAGACAGGGGTCCTGGGAAGGACAGATCAGGCCTCTCACACTGGGCAGACAGGGGTCCTGGGAAGGACAGATCAGGCCTCTCACACTGGGCAGACAGCGGTCCTGGGAAGGACAGATCAGGCCTCTCACACTGGGCAGACAGGGGTCCTGGGAAGGACAGATCAGGCCTCTCACACTGGGCAGACAGGGGTCCTGGGAAGGACAGATCAGGCCTCTCACACTGGGCAGACAGGGTCCTGGGAAGGACAGCTCGCACACCTTACCCACAAATGCGCTGGATCAAGGGTGACCTCATTTCAGAGAAGATCCAGGAGCCTGTCTACGTAGCCTGTCATTTTTTTTGAAAAGGGAAATGTTTCTTAAATGGGTAGTGAATTTAATTTCCTTTTATTCACTGTTCTGAGATATGATACTATCAATTTGTTTGTGTAGTTATCTACTTATTCTACAATGTGTTTTCTGGTATTTTTGAAGTTCTCATTTTGAAATATGCAATATTATAATTCTGCCACGTTCTGCTTGAGCTACAGTATCTTACACATGTGAGGATGGTTTTAAGGCGTTACTTATTTAAATTAGTTGAGATTATAAGACGCTACCATTAGTGTATATTATGTCCGGCATTAAATGAAGTTGCACAATGCCGGAAGTAATGCCAGCCTCCTGAATCCAAACGTTTGACGTGGAGTAAGGGACCAGTAACTTTATGATAATCTTTGTCAACGCAGCAGCTGCAGTCATTTTTCAATACTTAGGTCAACCTACCATGAACTGGTTTCATCGAATTTGATTAAAAAAAACATGATTTTTACTGTTCGTGACCTTTAAATGTTACTGTACGTTGTTCCAGGATGACAGCCAGCGAGGCAGAACAGAACAGCAGAAGAAAATGTATCATTTCTGAAGATGGAAGTGGTGGAGAAGCCATTGGGCCATGCAGGCCAGTCAACTGATACTGTTTAACTGTTCAGCTGTTGAACTAGGTACTAGAGCTGGTTACTGGATTGAGAGTGAAAGACAGTAGCTTCTTCTCCTAGTACCAACACAGAGTATGGCCCCTTGGGTGTAGGGTGAAGTTTCACTTAGGTACAGATCTAGGATCAGCTTCCCTGCCCCAAATGCACAAGAAGCTGAAAATGTATCTAATTTTGGGGTTTGGATTGATGACCTGCATGACATGTTCAGGTAGGTGTGTTACGTTCCCCAGCAAGAAAACAAATACTGTCGGTCAAACAGAAGGGGGAACTAACAAAGAGTCACTAACAACAACCAAAACTAAACAGGTGGGGCTCCAGGAGGGGTTCTGAAAGACACTCATGGGGGTGTCCACTCATGGGGGTGTCCACTCATGGGGGTGTCCACTCGTGGGGGTGTCCACTCGTGGGGGTGTCCACTCATGGGGGTGTCCACTCGTGGGGGTGTCCACCTGTGGGGGTGTCCACCTGTGGGGGTGTCCACTTAAAGTTGACTAGCAACAACAACTGGGACCTAAAAGACACACACCTTGAGCGGCCACTAAATTTGCCCAAGAAAAGGAAAACAAAATGAAACCCCACACCAAACTTAAAGACCACACTAAAAATAAAATGGTTCCTGGAGGATCCTTTAGGATAATATAAGGTTAAGAAAATAACCTTAAAGTTAATTTAAGAACCTAAATGCAGTTCGTTTTTTAACCTTTGTAGACTTAAGGGGTGCTTTGAAGAACCCTTTTCAAAAGAGGGGTTTGTTTTGGAACCAGCAGAGCGCTCGTGGGTAAAGGGCGCTCGTGCATATAATTGAAATTGAGAACGTTGGTCAAAAGACGCACTGGAAGCGGAAAGCGCGTGGATGGTTGGAGACGCGACAGATAAGAAATGACTTGCAACGGATTGACCTGAAAGGTGAGTGAACCTTGGCTATTCGCTAGCTAGCTAAGATAATAATTCATCAAACTAATATACTATCAAAAAACTATACTGAACAAAAACATATGTAAAGTGTTGGTCCCAGGTTTCATGAGCTAAAATAAAATATCCCAGAAATGTTCCATAAGTTAAAAAAGCTTCTTTCTCTCAAATGTTGTGCACAAATTTGTTTACCTCCCTGTTAGTGAGCATTTCTCCTTTGCCAAGATAATCCATCCACCTGACAGGTGTGGCATATCAAGAAGCTGATTAAACAGCATGATCATTACACAGGTGCACCTTGTTCTGGGGAAAATAAAAGACCACTCTAAAATGTGCAGTTTTGTCACATAACACAATGCCACAGATGTCTCAAGTTTTGAGGGAGCATGCAATTGGCATGCTGACTACAGGAATGTCCAGCAGAGCTGTTGCCAGAGAATGTAATGTTCATTTATCTACCATAAGTAGCCTCCAACGTCATTTTAGAGAATTTGGCAGTACGTCCAACCGGCTCACAACCGCAGACCACATGTAACCACGCCAGCCCAGGACATCCACATCCGGCTTCTACACCTGCGGGATCATCTGAGACCAGCAACACGGACAGCTAATGAAACTGAGGAGTATTTCTGTCTGTAATAACGCCCTTTTGTGGGGAAAAACTCATTCTGATTGGCTGGGCCTAGCTCCCCAGTGGGTGGGCTCCCAAGTGGGTGGGTATATGCCCTCCCATGCCCACCCATGGCTGCGCCCCTGTCCAGTTGGGGCCTCATTTATTTATTTAAATTGACTGATTTCCTTATATGAACTGTAACTCAGTAAAAATCATTGAAATTGTTGCAAGTTGCGTTTATTTTTGTTCAGTATAAATAAACAGTAACCAGCGCTCTTCCTGTAGAACAATACATGTTAAAATGATATTAAATTATGATAAATGAAATGCTGGTATTTCAATGCACACCTCAAACCACTGTGCTAATGCTATGGCTCGGTTGCAGCAGCTTGTCTCAAATAAAACAATGCTAGTGGCAAATAGCGGACCCACAATGGGAACAATAAAATAGCATGATATTCACAATAGCTCCGAAATGCTGCATTTTCCCATAGCATCCCTACACAACCGAGTACATCTAGATTAAAAAGAATAAAAGCTTTAGTACACAAACTATTTACTTACCTTGGGCCGCAGCCCTACCACGTCGTAAAACATTGAGATTAAAACAATCAACTATTTACAAAGCAACGCAGTTCAGAAATGTTTGTTGGCTTACTGATAGCGTTGAGCAGGTAATCTGTTTCCAGCATCACCTGTGCCTACCTTCACCTTTGACCCGCACACTGACTGTTGTACTTTTTATTGAGTATACCCTGTATGCTTGAATCAATAATGTTCAAGTAAAATAAAATTGTATTTGTCACGTGCTGAATACAACGGGGTGTAGACTTGACTGTGAAATGCTTGGTTACGAGCCCTTTCCAAAGATGCAGAGTTCAAAAGAATAAAATTAGGTAAAAGACAAATAGTTACAGAAGAAGAATAAAATACACCAGAATGCAGCTATATATGCAGCTATATAGGGTCAATGCAGATAGTCCGGGTAACTGTTTTATACATTATTTAGCCACCTTTTAGCTATTTAGCCGTCTTATGGCTTGGGAGTAGAAGCTGTCTCGGAGCCTGTTGGTCCGAGAGCCGATGCTTCGCTACCGTTTGCCGGAGGGTAGCAGAGTGAACAGTCTATGGCTTGGGTGGCTGATTTATTTTCGGCCTTCTTCTGACCGCCTGATATAGAGGTCCTGGATGACAGGGATCTCATCCGCAGTGATGTACTGGGCCGTCCGCACCTCCCTCTGTAGCACTTTGCAGTCGAGGGCTGTGCATTTGCCATACCAAGCGTTGATGCAACCAGTCAAGATGCTCTCGATGGTGCAGATGTAGAAGGTTTTGAGGATCCGAGGGCCCATGCCAAAGCTTTTCAGCATCCTGAGGGGGGAGAGGCGCTGTCGTGCCCTCTTCACAACTGTGCAGGTGTGTGGACCTTAATGATGTGGACGCCATGGAACTTGACACTCTCGACCAATCGAGCTCTCCCCTTTTCTTCCTGTAGTCCACCATCAGCTCCTTGCTGACGTTGTGGAAGAGGCTGTGGTCCTTGCACCACACTGCCAAGTCTCTGATCTCCTCAAGGTAGGCTGACTCATCACTGTCGGTGATCAGGCCTACCAACGTTGTGTCGTCAGCAAACTTGATGGTGTTAGAGTCGTGGGTGAACAGGGAGTACGGGAGGGGACTAAGCACACACTCCTGAGGGTCCCACGTGTTGAGGGTCAGCATGGCGGAGGTGTTGTTGCCTTCCCTCATCACCTGGGGCCGGCCCATCAGGAAGTCCAGGATCCAGTTGCAGAGGGAGGGGTTCAGTCAAAGGGTCTCTACATTGGTGATGAGCTTGGAGGGCACTATGGTGTTGAACGCTGAGCTGTAGTCTATGCACAGCATTCTCACATAGTTATTTTCCCTCTTTCCAAGTGGGAGAGAGCAGTGTGGAGTGCAATAGAGATTGCGTCATCTGTGGATCTGTTGGGCCGATATGCGAATTGGAGTGGGTCCAGGTTGTCTGGGATGATGGTGTTGATGTGTGTCATGACTTTCAAAGCACTTCATAATTACAGATGTGCATGTTATGGGACGTTAGTCATTTAGGCATGCTACCTTGGAGTTCTTGGGAACAGGGACAATGATGGTCAGCATGAAACATGTTGGGATTACAAACTGGGACAAGGAGAGATTGAAAATGTCAGTGAAGACACTTGCCAGCTGGTCTGCGCATGCTCTGAGAACGCGTCCTGGTATTCCGTCTGACCCGGCAGCCTTGCAAATGGTAACCTGTTTAAACGTTTAACTCACATCGGCCACGGAGAGCGAGATCACACAGTTATCCGGAACAACAGGTGCTTTCATGCAAGACTCAATGTTGTTTTCCTCAAAGCAAGCATAAAGGCATTTAGCTGTTTGGGAGTTCTGCGCCACTGGGCATCTCAGGGCTGGGTTTCCCTTTGTAGTCCGTTATCGACTGCAAGCTCTGCCACATCCGACGAGTGTGGGAGCCGGCATAATAGGATTCCACCTTCCTCCTATATACTGTCCTTTTTCATGTTTGATGTCTCGTCAGAGGTCGTAGTGGGCTTTCTTGTATGCGTCCATGTCCATGTCCCGTTCCTTGTAAGCGGTAGCTCTAGCCTTTAGCCCAGCGCGGATACTGCCTGTAATCCATAGTTTTTGGTTTGGATAAGTTTGTTTGGTCACTGGGGACGACGTCGTCTATGCACTTATTGATGAAGCCTGTGACTGATGTGGTAAATTCCTCAATTCTATCAGATGAATCCTGGAACATATCCCAGTCTGTAATAGCAAAACTACCTTGTACCCTAACATCTGCTTCATCGGACCACTTCCGTATTGACCGTGTCACTGTTACTTCCTGTTTGAGCTTTTGTTTGTAAACAGAAAGCAGGAGGATAGAGTCGTAATTACGGATGAGAAACTCTCTTGGTAAATAAAAAGGTCTGCAACTTTATATATCATTCTATATCAGCAAAAGCTTGAGATTTCCTTCACACTGGAAGCAGCGTGCAAGTTGTTGTTTATGAAGAGGCACACCCCTCCCCCTTTGGACTTACCCGAAGCTGCCGTCGTTCGATCATGTCGCTGCATGGATAAACCACTTAATTCTATGTTCATAGATTCAGCCAGCCCTGTTTCTGCAAAGCATATTGCAACTTTTCAAGTCTCTCTGATAGGAGACTATGTTGTAGCCCAGTGTCTCCCCCTGCTGGCATGTCTTTGTACATGTTGAAGATCCTCCTGCTGTCTATGGGGCTAGTCGTCATGATCTCTGCTGTCATCACTGTCCACATCAGGGACAGATTCTACAAACACCCCTGATTTAAGGATACAAAAATGATTTTCACTGATTTCAGCCCACTAGGGATAGAATGAGGTTTATTGTTATCACCCCCCCCCCCCCCTCCCCTTCCTGTCCCCCTCTTGGTTCATCACTTATCACTTATCATTTATCACTTATCACTTATCACACATAACTTATCACTTATCACTCATCACTTATCACTTATCACCCACCTGTGTTGTATGCATTTCTACCTTTGTTTCTTTTTTTGTTTTGTTTCTACAAACTATGTGCCTCTCTCCTTCTTTATTTCTCTGTCTGATGAAGGTCCGCCATGACCATAATGGATGAGAGTGTCCGCCACTTTCATTTCATTGTTTTCTTTTGCTCAGACAGTGATATCTTCTCTGTCACAGTAATTAATCAGATAGGGCCGGGATTCAGGTTTCAGATTGAATCTTGGCTTGAAGGCCCAATGCATCCGTTTTTATAGCAATACCAAATCATTTCTGGGTAATAATTAAGTACCGTACTTTAATAGTCTACTTTTAAAATGGACAAAAATAGCTTTTTTAGCAAAAAATTATTTCTCAAGCAAGAATTTTGCTAGGACTGTCTGGGAGTGGTCTGAGTAAAGAGGTGAGAAGTGAAAACTAGCTGTTATTGGCAGAGAGGTTTGGAACTCTCTTTGTTATTGGTCTGTTAACCAATTTACCACCTGCATTGTCACCAGGCGAGCCGAAATTTCCACCCATGCAAACCAGCTGATTAGAAGGTCCTGTGTAGATTGTATTTTCAACCAGCAACTATCAGGAAATAACACTGATCCAATTTTTTAAAACTTTTACAGCGTTAGTTTCATGTACAATACAATACAAAACATAGGAAAATTTTTATTTTCACTGCACTGGGCATTTAAGTATTAAGAAAGGTTTTAAAAAATACATTATTTTTCATTTGTTGCTACATAACATAGCATGGATTGACATAATATAGCACAACATGACACAGTATAATATTGCACAGCATAACATATACAAATATCTTACTCTACAGTTTCTGTTTAATACCCACTATGATGAATGATTGTAACGTGTTCAATTATTTGTATGTATTTTATGCTATACTAATATTGTAATTTCATTTTCAGATAGCTTATCATATGTAACACTGTGACTTCAATTAAAATTACTCGTACAACAACTCCAAAATTATCCTTGAAAAAAAATATTTTTTAATGCAGAAAACATAACTTATTACAAGCTTGATCATAAGACATTATAAAAGTTAATACAACCAGTTGTAAAGCATTATATCAGCAGGGTTTAAGTGAAGTGTTAGCAAGTTGTCTTTTCACAAAACACACATGCGTCACCATGAACCACACGTAGCCTGCTGGTGTTACTGCTGTCAGTGTGGTTTGAGCCAGGAAGATGATGTTGCTCTGAATTTCAGACAACAGGAAACACAGGCACAAACAGACTTTTCACAATCATTTGTCTATTCATCTACCTACAGTATTTATCATATTCATTGAATGTTCCATTGACAGGGCTTCCCACAGTGAGGATGTTATATAAAATAAAATAAAAAGAAAGGCATGTAGCCTAGCGATTAAGAGCATTGGGCCAGTAACCGAAAGGTCACTGGCTCAAATCCCAGAACCGACTAGTTGAAAAATCTGTTGATGTGCCCTTGAGCAAGGCACTTAACCGTAATTGCTCAGGATAAGAGTGTCTGCTAAATTACTAAAATGTAAATAATTTACATTTTTTACTTTAAAATAAATATGTAAATGAATAAAAACATGAATGTACAAATTATGTATAGAAACGCAATAAGCAAAATAAATGATATTTTCCAGTCTGCAAAGAGAGTCATCGGTAAGGGGGAAACTCACCTCATCCACACATTAGCTAGCATGGTGGAGAAGTGAGTAAATGCCAATTAGGAATGAGGGGGGATGATTACATGGCCCAAGTTCAGACTTTAGCCAGGACACCAGGGTTAAAACACCTACTCTTGCAATAAGTGCCATGGAATGTTTATTGATTGTCAAGACACCTGTTTGAAAGACAACAATGTATGCCCCCTTCACTGCCTGGGATTCAATCTTAAGACCAGAGGATATGTGCCCCATACTTGCCCTCTAACATTATTTCCAGTAGCATCTGGTCTCCCATCTAGGGACCAACCAGGACCTGCTTAGCTTCAGAGTCAAGCCAGCAGTGGGATGCAGGATGGGATGCTGCTGTCCTGCAGATACCCTGTATATTTGTATATCCACTGCTCATTCTCTTACAACTCTATACCTATTTTGTATAGAAATGTATGTCGACTTAAAATATCATGTTTATTTCTTAATTTTAATTCACATATTGATGCCATAGGTAAATGGTGCCACCTGTATATTATTTAGAGGACGGGATAAGGATGATTTAAATGGTTTCACCGTACAGATAAGTCTACACTTTTTCCAGACACAATGATTGCCTGACTACCTCCGGAGGTGGGCAGGAAGATATGATCACATTCAGATCACAATGCCGGGGCGGCAGGTAGCTTAGTGGGTAAGAGCGTTGTGCCAGTAACCGAAAGGTCGCTGGTTCTAATCCCCGAGCCGACTAGGTGAAAAATCTGTCGATGTGCCCTTGAGCAAGGCACTTAACCCTAATTGCTCCTGTAAGTCGCTCTGGATAAGAGCGTCTGCTAAATGACAAAAAAAAAAATAATAATAATAATAATAATAATAAAAAATGCCTCTTTTAATCATCTACACCTGTCTACAAATGTGGGCACAATCAGAAAGTGGATAAGAACAGGACAAAGGACACATGTTAGAACCAGGTATAAACAGGGCTATTGAGAGTAAGGTGTAGATTCAATCCGGACCGTGGAAGATCAGCGTTATAGTACGATTTAAATGTAAAGGTAATTTCTGATTGAGCAGACATATGCAAGGTTTACCGGGAATGCAGTCTCCGCGAACACGGGAACATTGCCTTTAAATTTAAAGAATTCAATGCGATCACACTTTGTCATCTAGGCACCATTTACAGATCATTTCCGATTGAGCTAACATACGCAGCATTTATCGTGAATGCTGTCTCAGCGAATGCAGGAACATTGGCTTTAAAAGATACTTAGCTGACAAAGGGCAATCTAATAAAATCGGATTAAATCCCAGCCTAATACAATGTTACAATTCCTTATTCCCCACCTCAGCATATAAACTCTCAGGCATGGAGGTCATGGGGAGGTCTACGGGTGGAGGCTGGTCTCCCACCATGGTGGGGCGGTTCACAGGCTTGGGGCGGTGGCCTCCCACCATACTGTATATGGTGGGGGATGTTGGACAGACCTGCTCTTCACCACCTGCTTGGCCGTTATCTTTAATCTGGAGAGTAAAAAAATACAGTAAAAGCTTCACTATGTATTTATGAATAGTGAACCAGGTATAAAACAAGGTATTTAATGACTTAATAAATTAAAACATTTCTCAGTGGCTGTTCAATGCGCAACAATATAAGCATTAAATGAACATAAGTTTACCGTTAATTTAGAATTTAGAATGTATACATTTTCTACTAACATTTTGTAGTTGAGGTACAGTATCTTACCCTGACTGAAGCATACTCTGTGTTTATCATTTCCTTTTCGCCACCTATAATTCAACAACATAAAAATCCAATAAAGATGTAAAAGTAAGATGTTCAGAGTTGATCCAAAAATATACAGTATATATGTACTGTATATACACTACATGGCCAAAAGTATATGGACACCCCTATTTCAGCCACACCATTGCTGACAGGTGTATAAAATCGAGCACACAAGCCATGCAATCTCCATAGACAAACATTGGCAGTAGAATGGCCTTCCTGAAGAGCTCAGTGACTTTCAACGTTGCACCTTCATAGGATGCCAACTTTCCAACAAGTCAGTTCATCAAATTTCTTCCCTGCGAGAGCTTCCCCGGTCAACTGTAAGTGCTGTTATTGTGAAGTGGAAACGTCTAGGAGCAACAACGGCTCAGCCACAACGTGGTAGGCCACACAAGCTCACAGTACGGAACCACCGAGTGCTGAAGCATGTAGCGCGTAAAAATTGTCTGTCCTCGGTTGCAACACACTACCGAGTTCCAAACTGCCTCTGGAAGCAACGTCAGCACAATAACTGTTAGTCGGGAGCTTCATGAAGTGGGTTTCCATGGCCGAGCAGCCGCACACAAGCCTAAGATCACAATGCGTAGTGCCAAGCGTCGGCTGGAGTGGTGTAAAGCTTGCCGCCATTGGACTCATTGGATGCAGTCGAAACTCGTTCTCTGGAATGATGAATCATGCTTCACCATCTGGCAGTCCGACGGACCAATCTGATTTTGGCGGATGCCAGGAGAACGCTACCTGACCCAATGCATAGTGCCAACTGTAAAGTTTGGTGGAGGAGGAATAATGGTCTGGGCCTGTTTTTCATTGTTCGGGCTAGGCCCCTTAGTTCCAGTGAAGGGAAATCCTAACACTACAGCATACATTTAGATTCTAGATGATTCTGTGCTTCCAACTTTGTAGCAACGGTTTGGGGAAGGCTCTTTCCTGTTTCAGCATTACAATGCCCCCGTGCACAGAGCCCTGACCTCAACCCCATCAAACACCTTTGGGATGAATTAGAACGCCGACTGCGAGCCAGGCCTAATCGCCCAACATTAGTGCCCGACCTAACTAATGCTCTTGTGGCTAAATGGAAGCAAGTCCCCGCAGCAATGTTCCAACATCTAGGAGAAAGCCTTCCCAGAAGAGTGGAGACTGTTATAGCAGCAAAGGGGGCACCAACTCCATATTAATGCCCATGATTTTGAAATGAGATGTTCGATGACCAGGTGTCCACATACTTTTGGTAATGTAGTGTATTTATATATGCATACAAAATGATGTTATCACAATAGTTTAATGAACATAATGAAGTTACTGTATTAAGAGTGATCCTGCAGAAGGAGCAATGAGCTTACCTTTATTCATCTTTTGCCAAAGAACAACGCCAATCAGGAAGAGTAATCCAACTACGATGAGGCCGCCGACAGGTATCCAGACTTTGACATAGGAGTCATCCACTTCCTCCAACGCTGGTTCTGGAAATACAGTAATCATAAAAATTACAAAGTCAACAAAGCATATAACATGCAGTCTAGTTTAGTGTGAGTGCATATACAGGTGCCATTGATGGAGGACTTAGAGTTCACTGTCTAGAGGCTGAACTCGCTCTGAAAACACATAGAAACCCATTATCGTTCGTATATTAACCTGAGTACATGAGCTAGAGTACCAATGCATCTAAAGAATTAGCCTTTAATCTATAACACCATGTTTAGCTCTATTGATTGACACTGTAACTGTGTCACTGTATAATAAAATAGAACCATACCTTGGACTTCTATCAAGTATGTAGCAACGTTGATGTCTTTGTTACCAGACACTACTGCACTATAAGTTCCACTGTCTCCTTCCTGTAGGTTCTTCAGTAGCAGAGAGAAGTTTCCCTCAATAATTTCAGCCCTACCTTTGTACCTTTCAAAGGTTACTTTTGGGGGGTACTTTGCAACATTGATTGTTGTGTTAAACTTCCAAAATAGCACATCAATATCTTTTTTCAGTTGAACATTTCCCAGGACATCCAGACGAACATCATGTCCCTTCTGCACAAACACAGAGCTGGACTCTGTGAAATAAACAAACAGAATACTTCATGTAAAAAAAATATGAAATAGTCCATCAAACAATGTGACAAATAGAGCAGTAGGATATATGCATTTAGCAACGCAACCTCCTAAAGGAAGATGTGCAAATTGATTGTTTTTTCAAATAGCCAAACTGGCTGACACATCGTAATGACCCGATTTGCCTAAATAAACTGTTTGCATGCTTTGTAGTTTGGGCTGGAATTTCTCTATACACCCTATTTGTTAAATGGTTTAAAGATGAACCCATCAAAAGGTCAGCAGCTTTTAGATCATCATACTCACAACCATTGTTACAAGTAATATTGTCACGCCCTGACTCTGGGGACTCTTATTTGTTGAGTCAGGGTGTGATTTTGTATGTTGTATTTTCTATGTTTGTGATCTAGGTTTTGTAGTTCTATGTTTGGCCGGGTGTGTTTCCCAATCAGAGGCAGCTGTCGCTCGTTGTCTCTGATAGGGGAGCATACTTAGGCAGCCTATTGGCAATTAGGTGTTGTGGGATCTTGTTCCGTGTGAGGTTTGTTGTGTGTTACCTTTGGACGTCACGTTTCGTTGGTTTATTGTTTTGTCGTTGTTTATTAAGTTTAAAATAAACATGTATGCATATCACGCTGCGCCTTGGTCTGACCCGTCTATGAACGAACGTGACAGAAGATCCCACCAAATGAGGACCAAGCAGCGTGCCCAGGCGGAGAGAGTAGCCATGTCACAGGTGGGCAATTGGTGGTCATGGGAGGAGATATTTGCGGGGAAAGGGCCATGGGCGAAGGTAGATGCCCAGGCAGGAGAGGAGCAACGGCAACACAGAGGACGCCGGTCGAGGAAGAAGCCCGAGGGACAGCCCCAATAAAAAAATTTGGGGGGGCTAAAAGGGTGGTTGGCGGAGCCTAGTGTTAGAGCAGAGCCAACTCTCCGTACTCACGCGAGGAAGCGTGTGACTGGGCAGGCTCCGTGTTATGCGGAGCTACGTACTGTGTCGCCAGTGTGCCGGCACTGTCCTGTACGTCCTGTGCTAGCACCACGCATGTGCCGTGCGAAGATGGGCATCCAGCCAGGATGGGGTGTGCCAGCTCAACGCTCCTGGTCTCCAGTACGCCTCCTCGGTCCCGCATATCCTGCGCCGGTTCTACGTACTGTATCGCCAGTGCGCGTGCACAGCCCTGTGCGTCCTGTGCTAATGCCTCACACAGACTGTGCGGAAGTAGGCATCCAGCCAGGACGGGTTGTGCCAGCTCTCCGCTTCAGACCTCCAGTCCGCCTCCATAGTCCGGTACGGCCCGTTCCTGCTCCTCGCACCAAGCCAGTGGTGCGTGTCGCCAGCCCGGCCCGGCCTGTTCCTGATCCTCGCACCAAGCCAGTGGTGCGCGTCACCAGCCCGGCCCGGCCTGTTCCTGCTCCTCGCACCAAGCCAGTGGTGCGCGTCGCCAGCCCGGCCCGGCCTGTTCCTGCTCCTCGCACGAAACCAGTGGTGTGTGTTCCCAGCCCGGCCCGGCCTGTTCCTGCTCCTCGCACCAAGCCAGTGGTGCGTGTCGCCAGCCCGGCCCGGCCTGTTCCTGCTCCTCGCACCAAGCCAGTGGTGCGCGTCGCCAGCCCGGCCCGGCCTGTTCCCGCTCCTCGCACCAAGAAAGTGGTGCATGTTCCTAGTCCGGTTCGGCCCGTGCCTGCTCCTCGCACCAGACCAGTGGTGAGTGTGTCCAGTCCGGCACGGCCCGTGCCCGTTCCACCGGTGCCTGGTCCGGCACCAGTCAGCAGCTCCAGTCCGGAGCCAGAGCAGTCCGCTCCACCGGTGCCTGATCCAGCTCCGGTCAGCTGCTCCAGTCCGGAGCCAGAGCAGTCCGCTCCACCGGTGCCTGATCCAGCTCCGGTCAGCTGCTCCACTCCGGAGCCAGAGCAGTCCACTCCACCGGGGTCCAGTCCAGCTCCGGTCAGCGGCTCCACTCCGGAGCCAGAGCAGTCTGCTCCACCGGTGCCTGATCCAGCTCAGGTCAGCGGCTCCACTCCGGAGCCAGAGTAGTCCGCTCCACCGGGGTCCAGTCCAGATCCGGTCAGCGGCTCCACTCCGGAGCCAGAGCAGTCCGCTCCACCGGTGCCCAGTCCAGCTCCGGTCAGCGGCTCCAGTCCAGACCCAGACATCAGCCCCTATCCAGGTTCGGGGTCTCCCCCACCAGGGTCCAGACAGGGCTTGGAGTATAGTGGGAGGAAGGAGAGGGGAAGCAGCGCGCCGAGGTCCAGACCAGACCAGGGGCGCAACAGGGAGGCGGAGAATAGGTGGTTGTCACGCCCGGAGCCGGATCCGCCTCCGAGGCGGAATGCCCACCCGGCCCCTACCCTGTTAAGTAAAGGTTGTGCGGTCGGAGTCCGCACCTTTGGGGGGGGGGATACTGTCACGCCATGACTCTGAGGACTCTTATTTGTTGAGTCAGGGTGTGATTTTCTATGTTGTATTTTCTATGTTTGTGATCTAGGTTTTGTAGTTCTATGTTTGGCCGGGTGTGTTTCCCAATCAGAGGCAGCTGTCGCTCGTTGTCTCTGATAGGGGAGCATACTTAGGCAGCCTATTGGCAATTAGGTGTTGTGGGATCTTGTTCCGTGTGAGGTTTGTTGTGTGTTACCTTTGGACGTCACGTTTCGTTGGTTTATTGTTTTGTCGTTGTTTATGAAGTTTAAAATAAACATGTATGCATATCACGCTGCGCCTTGGTCTGACCCGTCTATGAACGAACGTGACAAATATAGAAGTACTTTGACAATAAATAACTAGGATATGATACACACTTCAGTTTCAGAAACCATTCAGTAAAAGCAACTTGATGAAGGATAACTACAGGAAGTATAACCTAATCTGCCTAAAAGCATAGATAACTTGGGTGCTCAGAGAGTGGGCATTTTTCAGCCCACATACAGTATTTGTGGTCGACTGACAGACATGTCTAAAAACGAGTTGCGCTATGCATTTCCGATAGTCCGAAGTTCCATGCTTCAAAAGGCGTTGTGGGGTAGTTTCCTGTCACTGACTTTCATGTGACACTGAACTTTTTCTTACAATAGTACATTATACTATCACAAACCAAAATGTTTGTATTACACATTAATTGTTGTATTACAAAACATATGTTTAAAACTACAGTATTATTATTATTATTATAAAATGTGTCCTACAGTTAATTACATACTGTACTTTCAATTTAAAAGTCTCTATGAATTACTTGAATGTTGTAAAAATCAACACATCACAACACATCACATGACTTAAAACTTCAGTACTTCATTAGATCATGTTAAGACTGGTTAGACAACCAGAACACTGGTTCGACTGGTTAGACAACCAGAACACTGGTTAGACTGGTTAGACAACCAAAACACTGATTATATTTTGGGTAACTTATTGTTGGGTAACTTGTGAGAGATGTTTCAGGACTGTATATGTGTCAGGACTTGAGAGATACCTAATTTTGGCTTTAGAGTATATTAACCCATGCCTTCATTTGGTGTACAGGAGAGAATGTATTCAGACTGTTGGTATATTGAGATGATTTGAGAGGATGATGAAGCCAATGTGATTATTCTGTGGTGGCAATCATGATCAGACCTGGGTTCAAATACTTTTTGAAAATAATTTCAAATACATTAGCTAGGCTTGATTGAGCTTGCCTGGTGCAATGGAACCAATCGAATAATTGGAAAACTGCACAGGAGCTGGTTTATAAGACAAAGATAACGCCTAGTCTTAAACTATAAACCATGTTTAATGGAGATTCTCCATTGAAAGTGCTTCTTAGTCCACAACAAGGCTTAATGTGTGTCCGGGAAACAGTACACTGGTTAGACTGGTTATAAGCAGAGTAATCAGTACAAATGATGCTGCCTGTTACTTACTGTACCTACTAATCAGATTATAGACACATACAGTATCAGTCAAAAGTTTAGACACACCTACTCATTCAAGGGTTTTTCTTTATTTTTACTATTTTCTACATTGTAGAATAATAGTGAAGACATCCGAACTATGAAATAACATTTGGAATCATGTAGTAGCCAAAAAAGCGTTAAACAAATCAAAATATATGTTATATTTTAGATTCTTCAAATAGCCACCCTTTGCCTTGATGACAGCTTTGCACACTCTTGGCATTCTCTCAACCAGCTTCACCTGGAATGCTTTTCCAACAGTCTTGATGGAGTTCCCACATATGCTGAGCACTTGTTGGCTGCTTTTCCTTCACTCTGCAGTCCGACTCATCCCAAACCATCCCAAGTGGGTTGAGGTCGTAAAAATAACCCTTGAAAGAGTAGGTGTGTCCAAACTTTTGACTGGTAGCGTATGTCTAATCAATGTAATCAATATCACTATAAAGATGTCTTAGAAAATGCTCTTACCTGTTTGATGGACGAGAGTTAGTAGAATAGTGATGGTGAAACGCACGGTCCCCATACTTCGATAAATGACTAAACCTAAATGAGGAAGTATTGTCACATAAGCCTATACTTCCTCTTTCTCTAATAGTGTTTTACACTCATATCCACAAATTTCACACAAGATTAACATTTTGTTTGCAATTCTAACATGTTTCATTGCATGTGAAATGACTTCATAACCAGTTTCCAATACATTTTAAATGTATTTAGGAACTGAAAATACACTCCGTTGTTTGTGAGAGCAAACACAATAAACCTCATTCTACACCAGTGCCTATAGAAAGTCTACACCCTCTTGAACTTTCTTCAAATGTTGTTGTGTTACACAGTAGTGTAAAGTTCTTAAGTAAAAATACTTTAAAGTACAACTTCAGTAGTTTTTTGGGGGTATCTGTACTTTACTACAATATGGTCCTCTGTAGCTCAGCTGGTAGAGCACGGCGCTTGTAACGCCAAGGTAGTGGGTTCAATCCCCGGGACCACCCATACACAAAAAATGTATGCACGCATGACTGTAAGTCGCTTTGGATAAAAGCGTCTGCTAAATGGCATATTATTATTATTATTATTATGACCCCTCTATGGAGCCCTTGACTTTTTCAACATTTTTACAGCCATGTTCTGAAATTGAATTTTAAAAAAATGTCCTCATCAATCTACACACAATACCCCATAATGACAAAGCAAAATAGGTTTTTAGAATTTTTTTGCAAATGTATAATAAAAAATAAATAAAAAATACCATATTTATATAAGTATTCAGACCCTTTGCTATGAGACTCATAATTGAGCTCAGGTGCATCCTGTTTCCATTGATCATCCTTGAGATGTTTCTACAACTTGACTGGAGTCCACCTGTGGTAAATTCAATTGATTGGACATCTGTCTATATAAGGTCCAACAGTTGACAGTGCAAGTCAGAGCAAAAACCAAGCCATGAGGTCGAAGGAATTGTCCGTAGAGCCCTGAAAAAGGATTGTGTCGAGGCACAGATCCGGGGAAGTGTTCAAAAAAATGTCTGCAGCGTTGATATCCCCAAGAACACAGTGGCCTTAATAACTCTTAAATAGAAGAAATTTGGAACCACCAAGACTCTTCCTAGAGCTGGCCGCCCTGGCCAAACTGAGCAATCGTGGGAGAAGGGCCTTGGTCAGGGAGGTGACCAAGAACCCGATGGTCACTCTGACAGAGCTCAAGAGTTCCTCTGTAGAGATGGAAGAACTTTCCAGAAGGAAAACTATCTCTGAAGCACTCCACTAATCAGGCCTTTATGGTAGAATGACCAGACGGAAGCCACTGCTCAATAAATGGCACATGACAGCCCGCTTGGAGTTTGCCAAAAGGCACCTAAAGGACTCTCAGAACATGAGAAACAAGATTCTTTGGTCTGATGAAACCAAGATTGAACTCTTTGGCCTGAATGCCAAGCGTCACATCTGGAGGAAACCTGGCACCATCCCTACGGTGAAGCATGGTGGTGGCAGCATCATGCTGTATGGATGTTTTTCAGAGGAAGGGACTGAGAGACATGTCAGGATTGAGGGAAAGATGAACGGAGCAAAGTACAGAGAGATCCTTGATGAAAACCTGCTCCAGAGCACTTAGGACCTCAGACTGGGGTGAACGACCCTAAGCACACAGCCAAGACAACGCAGGAATGGCTTCGGGACAAGTCTCTGAATGTCCTTAGTCGCCCAGTCAGAGCCTGGACTTGAACCCGTTCGAACATCTCTGGAGAGACCTGAAAATAGCTGTGCAGCGGCACTCCCCATCCAACCTGACAGCGCTTGAGAGGATCTGCAGAGAGGAATGGGAGAAACTCCCCAAATACAGGTGTGCCAAGCTTGTAGCCTCATACCCAAGAAGACTCGGGGCTGTAATCACTGCCAAATGTGCTTCAACAAAGTACTGAGTAAAGGGTCTGAATACTTATGTAAATTCAATATTTCCATTTTTGGTTTTTATACATTTGGAAATATTTCAAAAAAACGGTGTTTGCTTTGTCATTATGAGGTATTGCGTGTAGATTGATGAGGGGGGGAAACAATTTAATCAATTTTACAATATGACTGTAATGTAACAAAATGTGGAAAAAGTCAAGGGATCTGAATAATTTCCGAATGTACTGTGTATACTTCAAGGGGTCTTAAACTGCAAAATCAAATAGCAAAAGTATCCTTGTTATGACATTCTTAAAACAATTCCATATAGCTTAGTAGCTTAGACTTCTGTTCTGACTTTCTGGTGAGGCCTGATCCCTCGCTAGGAAGGCCTAGAGACATTAGTTGAAATGTTAATGTAATATGTAAACCCTGATAATTATGAAGAAGTGTATTGCTGTTGTTGTTTTGTTTGTTCTTAACCCTTTTTGTTCATTGCTCTAGGTACAATAGGGGTAAAAACAGAACATTGTTTGATCCATGTGTATTAGCAGTAGTGATTGAGAGGGTTTTCCTATTGGAAAGGGTGGAAGGAAACAGATATGTAGACTAGTGAAAGTAACAAAGACAGTGATAAAAAATTGAAATATTAATGGTCCTCAATATTTATCAGCTAAGGACAAATGTAATGAGTGTTGACAGTATGGTGTATGTTATTAGCAGCTTTCCGCAAGGACTCTAATAATGCAATTTCAATACAAGGTCACATTTGAGGCTGCCATCTGGTGTTCGGGTTAATGATAACCTTCCTGTGGACCCATAGATAAGTCGCCAGCCATTCTCAATTCGATTGAGTTGGAATAACAGCAGTGATTTAACCCCCTAAAGTTGATGGGCGCAGCGGTGCGTCAATCTAAGTAACATAATTTAAAAAATCCCCATTAAAGTATGTCAGTTTAAGCTAGAGATATATGCGTTGCAATCCACCGCATCCACCTATGGTGGCTTTCCGCATCTGCAGTGGAAGGTGGCTGAGCTACAGCTGTGTTTTTAGATCATGAGACATCCCGAAAATCGGCCTTCTCACGAAAACGTCTGTGCCGTACGGTTTGGCAATGGTTTTCTCTGTTTTGCTCTACGACCCCCAAAAGTGTCACGTAAAAAAATAATAATGGAAGTATGGATGTAAATGTGTGCCTATCCCAAAAATAAATATGTGTAAAGAAATATATATATACACTACCAGTCAAAAGTTTGGACACAACTGCTCATTCAAGGGTTTTTCTTTATTTTTAGTTTTTTTTACATTGTAGAATAATAGAGAAGACATCAACATTATGAAATAACACATATGGAATCAGGTAGTAACCAAAAAAGTGTTAAACAAATCAAAATATATTTTATATGATTTTAATAGCCACCCGTTGCCTTGATGACAGCTTTGCACACTCATGGCATTCTCTCAACCAGCTTCATGAGGTAGTCACCTGAAATGCATTTCAATTAACAGGTGTGCCTTCTTAAAAGTTAATTTGTGGAATTTCTTTCCTTCTTAATGCGTTTGAGCCAATCAGTTGTGTTGTGACAACGTAGGGGTGGTATACAGAAGATAGCCCTATTTGGTAAAAGACCAAGTCCATATTATGGCAAGAACAGCTCAAATAATCAAAGAGAAACGACAGTCCATCATTACTTTAAGACATGAAGGTCAGTCAATATGGAACATATCTTCCAAGTGTAGTCGCAAAAACCATCAAGCGCTATGATGAAACTGAGGACCACCACAGGAATGGAAGACCCAGAGTTACATTTGCTCTAGAGGATAAGTTCATTAGAGTTACCAGCCTCAGAAATTGCAGCTCATATAAATGCTCACAGACACATCTCAACATCAACTGTTCAGAGAGGACTGTGTGATTCAGGCTTTCATGGTCGAATTGCTGCAAAGAAACCACTACTAAAGGACACCAATAAAAAGAAGAGATCGGCTTGGGCCAAGAAACACGAGAAATTGACATTAGACCGGTGGAAATGTGTCCTTTGGTCTGAAGTCCAAATTGGAGATTTTTGGTTCCAACCGCCGTGTCTTTGTGAGACGCGGTGTGGGTGAACGGATGATCTCCGCATGTGTAGTTCCCACCGTAAAGCATGGAGGAGGAGGTGTTATGGTGTGGGGGTGCTTTGCTGGTGACACTGTCTGGGAGTCATTTAGAATTCAAGGCACACTTAACCAGCATGGCTACCACAGCATTCTGCAGCGATATTCCATCCCATCTGGTTTGGGCTTAGTGGGACTTTCATTTGTTTTACAATGACCCAACACACACCTCCATGCTGTGTAAGGGCTATTTGACCAAGAAGGAGAATGATGGAGTGCTGCATCAGATGACATGACCTCCACAATCCCCCGACCTCAACCCAATTAAGATGGTTTGGAATGAGTCGGACGGCAGAGTGAAGGAAAAGCAGCCAACAAATGCCAAGCATATGTGGGAACTCCTCCAAGACTGGTGGAAAAGCATTCCAGGTGAAGCTGGTTGAGAGAATGCCAAGAGTGTGCAAAGCTGTCATCAAGGCAAAGGGTGGCTTCTTTGAAGAATCTCAAATATAAAATATATGTTGATTTGTTTAACACTTTTTTGGTTACTACATGATTCCACATGACTTATTTCATAGTTTTGGTGTCTTCACTATTATTCTACAATATAGAAAATAGTAAAAATAAAGAAAGACCCTTGAATGAGTAGGTGTGTCCAAACTTTTGACTGGTACAGTATACAGTGGGGGAAAAAAGTATTTAGTCAGCCATCAATTGTGCAAGTTCTCCCAACTTTGGTCAATAACAAAAGTTTCTCAATACTTTGTTATATACCCTTTGTTGGCAATGACACAGGTCAAACGTTTTCTGTTCACACACTGTTGCTGGTATTTTGGCCCATTCCTCCATGCAGATATCCTCTAGAGCAGTGATGTTTGGGGCTGTCGCTGGGCAACACGGACTTTCAACTCCCTCCAAAGATTTTCTATGGGGTTGAGATCTGGAGACTGGCTAGGCCACTCCAGGACCTTGAAATGCTTCTTATGAAGCCACTCCTTTGTTGCCCGGGCGGTGAGTTTGGGATCATTGTCATGCTGAAAGACCCAGCCACATTTCATCTTCAATGCCCTTGCTGGTGGAAGGAGGTTTTCACTCAAAATCTCACGATACATGGCCCCATTCATTCTTTCCTTTACACGGATCAGTCATCCTGGTCCCTTTGCAGAAAAACAGCCCCAAAGCATGATGTTTCCACCCCCATACTTCACAGTAGGTATGGTGTTCTTTGGATGCAACTCAGCATTCTTTGTCCTCCAAACACGGCGAGTTGAGTTTTTACCAAAAAGTTATATTTTGGTTTCATCTGACCATATGACATTCTCCCAATCCTCTTCTGGATCATCCAAATGCACTCTAGCAAACTTCAGACGGGCCTGGACATGTACTGGCTTAAGCAGGGGGACACGTCTGGCACTGCAGGATTTGAGTCCCTGGCGGCGTAGTGTGTTACTGATGGTAGGCTTTGTTACTTTGGTCCAAGCTCTCTGCAGGTCATTCACTAGGTCCCCCCGTGTGGTTCTGGGATTTTTGCTCACCGTTCTTCTGATCATTTTGACCCCACGGGGTGAGATCTTGCGTGGAGCCCCAGATCGAGGGAGATTATCAGTGGTCTTGTATGTCTTCCATTTCCTAATAATTGCTCCCACAGTTGATTTCTTCAAACCAAGCTGCTTACCTATTGCAGATTCAGTCTTCCCAGCCTGGTGCAGGTCTACAATTTTGTTTCTGGTGTCCTTTGACAGCTCTTTGGTCTTGGCCATAGTGGAGTTTGGAGTGTGACTGTTTGAGGTTGTGGACAGGTGTCTTTTATACTGATAACAAGTTCAAACAGGTGCCATTAATACAGGTAACGAGTGGAGGAAGAAGAAGTTACAGGTCTGTGAGAGCCAGAAATCTTGCTTGTTTGTAGGTGACCAAATACTTATTTTCCACCATAATTTGCAAATAAATTCATTACAAATCCTACAATGTGATTTTCTGGATTTTTTTTTCTCAATTTGTCTGTCATAGTTGACCTATGATGAAAATTACAGGCCTCTCTCATCTTTTTAAGTGGGAGAACATGCACAATTGGTGGCTGACTAAATACTTTTTTACCCCACTGTATATATTTCCTGAGCTTTTTTGTAGCTCCTAGATATAGAACACACAAAACCTTATTCCTTATGACTGTCTTTTTTTTTTTTTTACCATTTATGAACGTGTTACTCAATGTCACGACTTCCTCCGAAGCTGCCTCCTCTCCTTGTTCGGGCAGGCTTCGGCATTCGTCATTACCGGCCTTCTAGCCACTGCCGCTCCTCATCTCATCATTACATTTGTTTTGTCTTGTCATTTACACACACCTGGTTCATATCCCCTTATTAGTACTTGTATAAGTGTTCCCTCTGCCCCCTTGTCCTTGTGGGTGATTGTTCAATGTGAGGAGAGAGTAGCTCGGTTGAGCTACGTGTATTTTGTATTGCCGGGGTATATTTTCCCTGTGAGCCTGTTTTTGCTCCAGTGTGCCTGTTTTTTGCACTGGACTGTTTGATGCTATCCTGCGTAACTCTATATTCCGGAATAAACCCTACGCCTGACTCCTTCAAATCACCCATCACACTCAATGTGTTTCTATAGGCTATAGTAGTAAAGGCCAAATTCTATATTTTATCAAATAATGTTTTTATATACCTAAAGGGGCCTAAGATTCTAAATCAAATACCTAAATGATCTATAGTATGACCATCTTAAAACAATTCCATATGTCAGCTTAAAACCCCCCTCCCAGTCTGTTTCCATTAAATGGAACACTGTCTAAAATTGTAGTAGATCCAAATAAATGTTTTAGTACAAGGGCTGTGGGGAAAAAGAAAGAGACGATTTTGGCAGCAAAAGCAGTGTTTAGACACCACAGGAAACCCTTCCTCCTCCAGATATCATTTATATGAATGATGTGGCGCTCCTACAAGACGCTGCTGATGGCAAAGTCAAATTTAGAGGAGGCAGCAGATGATTGTAAAATGACATGATGATGGAATGTTGGAGTCACAGGTCTGGCCACCCTGTTGCGCCCGCACGACTTTACCATACTTTGCTTGTATGTACAGTTAAAAGTCAGAAGTTTACATACACTTAGGTTGGAGTCATTAAAACTCATTTTTCAACCACTCAACTAATTTATTTTTATCAAACTATAGTTTTGGCAAGTCGGTTAAGACATCTATTTTGTGCATGACACAAGTAATTTTTCCAACAATTGTTTAAAGACAGATTATTTCACTTATAATTCACTGTATCATAATTCCAGTGGGTCAGAAGTTTACATACACTAAGTTGACTGTGCCTTTAAACAGCTTGGAAAATTCCAGAAAATGATGTCATGGCTTTAGAAGCTTCTGATAGGCTAATTTACATCATTTGAGTCAATTGGAGGTGTACCTGTGGATGTATTTCAAGGCCTACCTTCAAACTCAGTGCCTCTTTGCTTGACATCATGGGAAAATCAAAAGAAATCAGCCAAGACCTCAGAAAAATAATTGTAGACCTCCACAAGTCTGGTTCATCCTTGGGAGCAACTTCCAAACGCCTGAAGGTACCACGTTCATCTGTACAAACAATAGTACGCAAGTATAAACACCATGGGACCACACAGCCATCATACCGCTCAGGAAGGAGACGCGTTCTGTCTCCTAGAGATGAACGTACATTGGTGAGAAAAGTAAAAATCAATCCCAGAACAACAGCAAAGGACCTTGTGAAGATGCTGGAGGAAACAGGTACAAAAGTATCTATATCCACAGTAAAACAAGTCCTATATCGACATAACCTGAAAGGTCGCTCAGCAAGGAAGAAGCCACTGCTCCAAAACCGCCATAAAAAAGCCAGATTACGGTTTGCAACTGCACATGGGGACAAAGATTGTACTTTTTGGAGAAATGTACTCTAGTCCGATGAAACAAAAATAGAGGAAGGCTACCCAAAACCTTTGACCCAAGTTAAACAATTTAAAGGCAATGCTACCAAATACTAATTGAGTGTATGTAAACTTTTGACCCACTGGGAATGTGATGAAATAAATAAAAGCTGAAATAAATAATTATCTCTATTATTATTCTGACATTTTACATTCTTAAAATAAAGTGGTCCTAACTGACCTAAGACAGGGAATTTTTACTAGGATTAAATGTCAGGAATTGTGAAAAACTGAGTTTAAATGTATTTGGCTAAGGTGTATGTAAACTTCCGACTTCAACTGTACATACATACATACACATATCCTTTTTTTAAAATATATTTCCCTTTATTACTTTCCAACCCCACCACCCCTTCCCTAATTGGAGTAAACTAGTGAACAACAATGCTTAGGCCTCTACTTCCAGTTTATACATACTATATATATTTTATGGACACAGTCAATTCTACAATAATTCTATTTTGTTTGTTTTTACTCCTGAACTTCCTCTACCCTTAACCTCTCCGATCATTTTCATTATGTCCATCCGGTTTGCTTCTATATGCCATATCTTTCTAACTGTGCTCTTTCACAAAGCTCTCAACCTATAACCTATATACTTATTATGGACACAGTATGCTTACATTATTAGTTATCTTGTTGTTATTAGGTGTTGTTAGTTGTTATTAGTCCTATCCTTCAACTCCATTCAACACCACCCATCTATCTCTTAACACCATCCATATTGGATTTCTATTTGCCATACAGTGAGGGAAAAAAGTATTTGATCCCCTGCTGATTTTGTATGTTTGCCCACTGACAAAGGCAGGATCAGTCTATAATTTTAATGGTAGGTTTATTTGAACAGTGAGAGACAGACCCCCTGGTTCAATTCCAGGCTGTATCACAACCGGCTGTGATTGGGAGTCATTTACATTACATTTTTTTTACATTTTACATTTTAGTCATTTAGCAGACGCTCTTATCCAGAGCGACTTACAGTTAGTGCATACATTATTATTTTATATATTTTTTTTCATACTGCCCCCCCCGTGGGAATCGAACCCACAATCCTGGCGTTGCAAACGCCATGCTCTACCAACTGAGCTACATCCCTGCCGGCCATTCCCTCCCCTACCCTTGACGACGCTGGGCCAATTGTGCGCCGCCCCATGGGTCTCCCGGTCGCGGCCGGCTACGACAGAGCCGCTAAATAGCACACCTCTCTGATAATATTGTCCAATATGTTATAGGGCTCATTTCTGGAGGGGAAAATTATATTTTAGATGTCAAGCATAATTTTATTTTCATTCATTTTGGAGTAGAATGTCCTTTTAAAAAGTCACCAGAATCCCATAGGGCGGCGCACAATTGGCCCAGCGTTGTCCGTGTTTGGCCGGTGTAGGCCGTCATTGTAAATAAGAATTTGTTCTTAACTGACTTGCCTAGTTAAGTAAAGGTAAAATAAAAAAAATAAAAGAAATGAGGGAAATAAGTATTTGACCCCTCTGCAAAACATGACTTAGTACTTGGTGGCAAAACCATTGTTGGCAATCACAGAGGTCAGACGTTTCTTGTAGTTGGCCACCAGGTTTGCACACATCTCAGGAGGGATTTTGTCCCACTCCTCTTTGCAGATCTTCTCCAAGTCATTAAGGTTTCGAGGCTGACGTTTGGCAACTCGTACCTTAAGGTCCCTCCACAGATTTTCTATGGAATTAAGGTCTGGAGACTGGCTAGGCCACTCCAGGACCTTAATGTGCTTCTTCTTGAGCCACTCCTTTGTTGCCTTGGCCGTGTGTTTTGGGTCATTGTCATGCTGGAATACCCATCCACGACCCATTTTCAATGACCTGGCTGAGGGAAGGAGGTTCTCACCCAAGATTTGACGGTACATGGCCCCGTCCATCGTCCCTTTGATGCGGTGAAGTTGTTATTATTTTGTGTTTCTTCCATTTGCGAATAATCGCACCAACTGTTGTCACCTTCTCACCAAGCTGCTTGGTGATGGTCTTGTAGCCCATTCCAGCCTTGTGTAGGTCTACAATCTTGTCCCTGACATTCTTGGAGAGCTCTTTGGTCTTGGCCATGGTGGAGAGTTTGGAATCTGATTGATTGATTGCTTCTGTGAACAGGTGTCCCTTTAAGAGTGTGCTCCTAATCTCAGCTCGTTACCTGTATAAAAGACACCTGGGAGCCAGAAATCTTTCTGATTGAGAGGGGGTCAAATACTTATTTCCCTCATTAAAATTCAAATCAATTTATAACATTTTTGACATGCGTTTTTCTGGATTTATTTGTTGTTATTCTGTCTCTCAATGTTCAAATAAATTTACCATTAAAATTATAGACTGATCATTTCTTTGTCAGTGGGCAAACGTACAAAATCAGCAGGGGATCAAATACTTTTTTCCCTCACTGTATTACCTGAGGTGTCAATGGGCACTTGGTCAGTGTTGCACTATCTTTACCAAACAGAAATAAAATGTTGTACAACATTACGCTGTACTTAATTGTTTCACTTTTTATTCATCAAAAGCCACAATTGTAAAATACTGTAATATCCACTGTAAGAGATCATAATTGGGTAGACTACAAAATAAACACCCCAAAAAATAGGCCTAAATTTAAATTCAACTAGATCTGCGTTTTAGTTGCACAAGTTCTCAAATGTCAATTTCACTAACTAAGATTTAGCTTTTTCTCCCCCTCTATATAGTGCACTACTTTTGCATTGGCCCTGGTCAAAAGTAGTGCACTATATAGGGAATACGGTGCCATTTTGGGTGTACCCCTTAGAGTGCCCTCAATGCCTCTGTATTCTCCGGCAGCATTGCATGTGGCCAAGAGCGTCTGTACACAGTGTCCAGTCGGAGGGAAACACATCAAGAGAAACATCCGTGAGTGGAATACAGCTTCTCTTCTGGGATGCGTCCCAAATGGCAACCCTATTCCCTATATAGTGAGGGCCCATAGGGATCTTATCCAAAGTTGTGCACTACATAGGGAATAGGGTGCCATTTGGGAGTCAAACCTGGCTTATGAATGAGACAGTGACCCAGCGTTTCTCTAATGAAAGACAGAATGAATAAGATGCTGGGGGAAACGTAAATACAGTGGACAATACATTGGATACACTGGCCTTTTGATGCAGTCTCCTATTCTGTCATCTGCATTACCATTCAGTTCCTCTGCACACTCTGTCTACGTTACAAATGGCACCCTATTCCCTATATTGTGCAGGGCCCTGGTCTAAAGTAGGACTCTATATAGGGAATAGGGTGCCATTTGTGATGCAGTCTCCGTCCTCTCTACTCCTTCCGTCCAGTCTGGTTTCACAAGTTATTTCTAGTCTTGTGAAACCAGACTGACAGTGGCTCTCACAACACAATCCAAGTCAAATCAAATTGTATTCTTCACATACACAGTTTACAGCAGGTATAAAAGGTGCAGAGAAATGCTTATGTGATAGCCTTGTGTGTGGGTGCTTTTGTGTGTGTGTGTGTGTGTGTGTGCGCGCGCGTGCGTGTGTGTGTGCGTGTGTGTGTGTGGTGTGTCGGCGGGCAACCGCAGGGTGCATGTGATGCGTCTAGTGCAGTAGTGCCTAGGTAGAGGTAAGTTGCATGCCCGCTTACCGAGAGCTTGCAAACTCTCGCTTACAGCTCGCTGCCGCCGGCTAGCCCTTGTGGTGAATTGTGGAGCATCTTCATGCACAATTCTCCCCTTGCCGGTACAAAGCCTCTCCATGACCAAGACTCCTGTCAGGCCTCCTCGTGGTGGCACACGTTAACTGGTTGTCTTGAAACTCCAGGCTAACCGGCAGTGGATCTCTGAGCAGCAGTGGGCCCCAGAGATGCGTCTGTACAGGCCCACCTCTGTGTAGACACGACCTGGCGGCCATCAACCACTTCCATGCTGCCTTGTGGGTTAGTCTGGTACGACAAAGGCTAGGGGAGCTCACCCTGAGAGAAAAGCAGCGTGCTGGCAGCGCGCGGTAGGCGGATGCTGACAGACTGGGGATCCGGCAGCCTCATGCAGCTGTGGAAGATACTGGTCGTCCTGGGTTTCCCCCCTTGCCACTGGAATTCACCTTCCTACAGTGAAATAGTGCTGTTGGGGATTGTGTACTCTCAGCGGCACTTTAAATAACTTCTATTGCGCAGATATCCACTTCTGACCTCGGTGAAGCCATCAACCGGAAACCGGACTAAAGTCTGACGGTGTTGGGGTGTCTGGTGACGGGGGCAGGAGTGAAAGCACCGGGAGCCCTTAATCAGACCGCTGCACGCCAGCGGCACAGAACTATTATGGTTGCCTGCAGTTGGGACTTGAGTGGCAGCTGCTCTCGGCAGACCCCTGTGTGACTGAGCAGCCCTATTTAGGAGCCACACTGCTCACCTCAGCTGGGGAGAGGCCTAGAAAAGGTGACCTAAAAATTGCCCACTCACTCCTTCCTGGATAGGGTACCACACATATTGTGAGTTCCACTCAGCGGTCAAAAAATGGCAAAGAAAATAATTCCCCTGAAACTGGCGACATGGAACATCAGAACTGTTTTGGACACTGACGATAATAGCTTTGATCGCTATTATATTATGCTACACCATAGACCATGCCCTGAGTGAGACCAGGTTCCTGGATGAAAGTTCCCTGAAAGAGGAGGGAGAAGGTTACACCTTCTTCTGAAAAGGTTACCCTCCAGGTGGACAACATCAGCACGGTGTGGGACTGGGAATTAAGAACAGCCTTTTACCCAGCCTCACCGAAATACCTGTCGGCATAAGTGAAAGACTCATGTCTCTCCGTATCCCCCTAGCCAAGATGTGTTATGCTACTCTTCTCAGTGCATACGCACCAACATTACCATCTGAAAATGAGGCAAAGGACTGCTTCTACCAGTCACTAGATGAGGCCCTTCACCGCATACCCAGGAATGACAAGATCTTTCTGCTGGGTGACTTCAACGCTATGGTGGGACAGAACAACAGGATATGGAGCGGAGTGCTGGGTAGGCATGGTGTTGGCCAGGTCAATGAGAACGGAATGAGACTGCTAACTCTATGTGCCGAGCATGATCTCATCGTCACTAACACCTTGTTCCAGCAGAATAACAAATATAAAACATAATGGATGCACCCACGCTCCAAACACTGGCACCTGATCGACTACGTCATAGTGAGACGTTCTGACACTAATGACGTCCTGCTGACACGTGCCATGAGGGGTGCAGAATGCTGGACAGATCATCGTATGATACTGGCTAAACGCCAGGTGAGAATACGTCCCCCCCAACGCCTGCAGAAGTCCAGTAAGAAAGCTGGAGTAAGGGACGAGTTCCGTCGCTCTCTCGCTGGAAAGGCTGAAGGGGACAGAGCCTCTTCTGACCGCAGAGGACCCCATGGACCAGAAGTGGGCATCTATCAGCTCAGTGCACTATCAGGCAGTGGCCCACTCCATTGGCTATAGAGGTAGGAAACATCAGGCCTGGTTCGATGAGAACTCGGACACCATCACAACCTTACTGGACAATATGCACAAAAGCGCACCGGGCTACTCTTAACAGCCCCGCATCTGCTACCCTCCACCAGCAATGGGGATCATCAAGCAAGGAAGTGCAAACAACCTTGCATGCTCTGCAGAACAAATGGTGGACGAATAAGGCACAGGAAATCCACATTTATGTCAACAAAAACAACATGCACAATTTCTACAACTCAGCTAAAGCTATCTATGGCCATAGAAGTCGCTCAGTCACCCCCCTGAAAACAGCTGATGGTCTGACTCTCTTGAAGGACCAAAACCAGATCCTGATGAGGTGGGATGACCACTTTGAAGCACTACTCAATCAGCACTCTCCTACAGACCACTCCATCCTGGAAGAACTGCCTGTCCGTCCACCCATTCAAGATCTCAACCGTTTGCCAACCTTCCAAGAGGTGTTATCAGCTATCCGTTCCCTCAAGAACAACAAAACTCCTGGCGCTGACAGCATCCCTGCTGAGCTACTTAAGAAGGGAGGTTACATCTGCACCAGAACGCTCCACCAGTACATCAAATCAAATGTGTTGGTCACATACACATGGTTAGCAGACGTTATTGCGAGAATAGCGAGGTTTGGGACCGGGAGATCGTCCCCCAACAGTGGCGGGATGCAAACAATGTCACCATCTATAAGTCCATCTGCGGCAACAGCCGGGGGATATCCCTTCTGGCTGTTGCCGGCAAGGTCCTGGCCAAGGTGATGCTACAAGGGCTGGTGAACAACATCACAGAGGAACTGCTGCCAGAGTCACAATGCGGCTTCAGAAAGAGCAGGAGTACGGTCAACATGATATTCACGGCACGGCAACTCCAGGAGAAGTGCCGTGAACAACATCAGGAGCGTTTCATGGCCTTTGTCAAAATCACTGGCAATACTCCCGTCATTCAAATACCTGGGCAGTATCCTCTTGGAGGACTGCAGCATCGACCTCGAAAATGCTAAACAGGACCAAGCAAGCGTCAGCTGCTTTCGGGAAACAGGGATCTCCACCTCCACACCAAAGAAAGAAGATCCTGTATTGCCAGCTGCACCTTGGCCGGCGGTCTGCAGGGGGACGCTACAAGGACCAGCTGAAAACGTCGCTGAAGAATTGCAACAAACTCACAGACCTGGAGGACGCTTCGGCCGACCATTCTACCCGGCGGCAGCTCTGCCAGAGCGGTGTACAGAGGTGGGAGGTGGAGAGGAGCACGAAGAATTAGCTCGGAGACATGCAACCATGCCTGCCCCCGCCAACACAGACTGCACATACCCCATCTGCAATAACGTTTGTGGATCTCGGATTAGACTCTACAGTCACCAAAGAATTCACCGTTAACTCAGAAGTGGAAGTCATCATCGGATACGTTGGACTACCATAACCTAACGTGTGTGTGTGTGTGTGTGAGAGTGTGTATAGTCAATGCAAATAATTTCTAATGTGCAAATATTTTTCTAAGGTGCAGTTATGTGCAGGGAGACAGCTAGGGTTAGCTGTTCAGATACCTGAAGGGAAAGAGAATATGATCTTGTGAGATCCTCTGCATAATCACAATTTATCTCGCTACATATTTCAATGCCACATGCTAATGATATGATAATAACAATCTTCATTATATTGATGATTCAGTGGTAGAATAAGAAGCAAAAGGTCAAATGACCTCTACAAAGCATCACATCAGTGGTGGAAAACGTACCCAAAGCATCACAGTGGTGGAAAAAGTACGCAAACCATCACATTTTATCAGTGGTGGAAAAAGTACCCAAACCATCACATTTTATCAGTGGTGGAAAAAGTACCCAAATCATCACATTTTATCAGTGGTGGGAAAAGTACCCAAACCATGTCACGGTCGTTGAGAGACGGGTCAGACCAAGGTGCAGCGTGGTATGCGTACATGTTTATTAAGACGAATAAACACTAGACAAAAATAACAAAACAACGAAAACGTGAAGTCCTATGGGCTATACACACACAACAAGCCTAACAGGAACACAAACAAGATCCCACAACTGAGGTAGGCAACATGGCTGCCTAAGTATGATCCCCAATCAGAGACAACGATCGACAGCTGCCTCTGATTGGGAACCACACCCGGCCAACATAGATATACAAAACTAGATAGACACATAGAAATTCACACCCTGACCAAACCGACTAAAGACAACCGGGCTCTCAAGGCCAGGGCGTGACAGTCCCCCCCCCCCCCCCCCCCCCCCCAAGGGTGCGTACTCCGGCCGCACCAACCTGACTCATTAGGGGAGGGTCCGGGTGGGCATTCAGCCTCGGAGGCAGCTCCGGCTCCGGGCGTGACGACCTCTCCCTCTCTGCCTCCCCGTTGCGCCCCTGGTCTGGTCTGGACCTCGGCGCGATGCTTCCCCTCTCCTTCCTCCCACGATGCACCAAGCCCTGTCTGGACCCTGGTGTGGGAGACCCCGAACCTGGAGAGGGGCTGACGTCTGGGCCTGGATCGGCAATCCTCCCACGATGCACCAAGCCCTGTCTGGACCCTGGTGTGGGAGGCCCCGACCCTGTAGAGGGGCTGACGTCTGGGCCTGGAGTGGAGCCGCTGACCGGAGCTGAACTGGACCCCGGTGGAGCGGACTGCTCTGGCTCCGGAGTGGAGCCGCTGACCGAAGCTGGACTAGGCACCGGTGGAGCGGACTGCTCTGGCTCCGGAGTAGAGCCGCTGACCGGAGCTAGACTGGGCACCGGTGGAGCGGACTGCTCTGGTTCCGGAGTGGAGCCGCTGACCGGAGCTGGACTGGACACCGGTGGAGAGGACTGCTCTGGCTCCGGAGTGGAGCCGCTGACTGGAGCTTGACTAGGCACCGGTGGAGCGGACTACTCTGGCTCCGGAGTGGAGCCGCTGACCGGAGCTGGACTGACCACCGGCAGAGTAGACTGCTCTGGCTCCAGAGTGGAGCCGCTGACCAGAGCTGTACTGGACCTCGGTGGAGCGGACTGCCCTGGCTCCGGAGTGGAACCACTGACCGAAAACTGGACTGGGCACCAGTGGAGCGGACTGCTCTGGCTCCGGAGTGGAGCAGCTGACCGGAGCTGGACTTGGCACCGGTGGAGCGGACTGCTCTGGCTCCGGAGTGGAGCAGCTGACCGGACCCGTATCCATCCCCATCTCTGGAGCAGGACTAAACGCCGTGCCCAGCCTGGGCACCGACACAGAGGAAAATTCCAGCCCTGTAGTAGGACTGGTTGCCGGCCCCAGACTGGGCACCGACACGTTTAGGAGCTCCTGCTCCAAAACGGGCTGTACGTCGTGCCCACCCTGGGCACCGACGCAGAGGTGGTTTCCAACCCTGTAGTTGGGCTGGTTGCCGGCCCCAGACTGGGCACCGACACGCTAAAGTGCTCCCTGCAGGGGACCGTCGCTGGAGGTCGGGTGAGTTGTGTGGTTGGAGGAGGTGTAGAAACGCCACCTCTCTCCCATCGCTCCAATGTACTCACCACGCGCTCCATTGCGCTGCCGAGAGCCTGGATCCTGCTCGCCTGCCGTTGGATACGTTCCTCCAAAGATCCGGACGGACCGACTGTACCTGCTGACTCCATTTTAGGTGCGTGTTTCTGTCCTGCAACGGGCCGTGCCGGACTGGGAACATGCACCACTGGCTTGGTGCGAGGAGCAGGCAAGGGCCGTGCCGGACTGGGAACACGCACCACTGCCTTGGTGCGAGGAGCAGGCACAGGGCGTACCGGGCTGGGAACTGGTGTTGGAGATCCACGACTGTTCCAGTCCTTCTCTCTCCACCGCCAATCCCCCTCCAGTGAGGACTCCTCCGGGAGCCCCCACGAGTGAGAGAACAGAAATTCATCGTTGTCGTCTTCCTCCGACTCCTCTGTGTAAATCTGCTCCCATGGTTGTAGGGAATCCACCTGGAACCCCCACGGGTGCAATGGTCAGGGCTCTTCTCTCTCGATCCCCGACCACCCCTTTAGCCCCCCTAAAAAAAAATATTGGGGCTGCCTCTCTGGCTTCCTCTTCGGCCGGCACCGTTGATGTCGCCGTTGATCCTCTCCTACCCGGGCTTCTTCCTTCGCCCAGGGTCCTTTATCGGCTACACTCTCCTTCATTGCCTCCCGGTAACGGAATGCCTCCTCCTCAGTAATTTTCCCTCAACCGAGGAGGACATCTACCAAGGTTACCTCCTGTTGAGTCCCAGGCGTTTGCTCCTTCTGGGCACGCTGCTTGGTCCTTTTACGGTGGGATCTTCGGTCACGGTCGTTGAGAGATGGGTCAGACCAAGGTGCAGCGTGGTATGCGTAAATGTTTATTAAGACGAATAAACACTAGACAAAAATAACAAAACAACAAAAACATGAAGTCCTATGGGCTATACACACAACAAGCCTAACAGGAGCACAAACAAGATCCCACAACTAAGGTAGGCAACATGGCTTCCTAAGTATGATCCCCAATCAGAGACAACGAGCGACAGCTGCCTCTGATTGGGAACCACACCCGGCCAACATACAGTGGGGAAAAAAAGTATTTAGTCAGCCACCAATTGTGCAAGTTCTCCCACTTAAAAAGATGAGAGAGGCCTGTAATTTTCATCATAGGTACACGTCAACTATGACAGACAAAATGAGAATTTTTTTTCCAGAAAATCACATTGTAATGAATTTATTTGCAAATTATGGTGGAAAATAAGTATTTGGTCAATAACAAAAGTTTCTCAATACTTTGTTATATACCCTTTGTTGGCAATGACACAGGTCAAACGTTTTCTGTAAGTCTTCACAAGGTTTTCACACACTGTTGCTGGTATTTTGGCCCATTCCTCCATGCAGATCTCCTCTAGAGCAGTGATGTTTTGGGGCTGTCGCTGGGCAACACGGACTTTCAACTCCCTCCAAAGATTTTCTATGGGGTTGAGATCTGGAGACTGGCTAGGCCACTCCAGGATCTTGAAATGCTTCTTACGAAGCCACTCCTTCGTTGCCCGGGCGGTGTGTTTGGGATCATTGTCATGCTGAAAGACCCAGCCACGTTTCATCTTCAATGCCCTTGCTGATGGAAGGAGGTTTTCACTCAAAATCTCACGATACATGGCCCTATTCATTCTTTCCTTTAACCGGATCCGTCGTCCTGGTCCCTTTGCAGAAAAACAGCCCCAAAGCATGATGTTTCCACCCCCATACTTCACAGTAGGTATGGTGTTCTTTGGATGCAACTCAGCATTCTTTGTCCTCCAAACACGACGAGTTGAGTTTTTACCAAAAAGTTATATTTTGGTTTCATCTGACCATATGACATTCTCCCAATCCTCTTCTGGATCATCCAAATGCATTCTAGCAAACTTCAGACGGGCCTGGACATGTACTGGCTTAAGCAGGGGGACACGTCTGGCACTGCAGGATTTGAGTCCCTGGCGGCGTAGTGTGTTACTGATTGTAGGCTTTGTTACTTTGGTCCCAGCTCTCTGCAGGTCATTCACTAGGTCCCCCCGTGTGGTTCTGGGATTTTTGCTCACCGTTCTTGTGATCATTTTGACCCCACGGGGTGAGATCTTGTGTGGAGCCCCAGATCGAGGGAGATTATCAGTGGTCTTGTATGTCTTCCATTTCCTAATAATTGCTCCCACAGTTGATTTCTTCAAACCAAGCTGCTTACCTATTGCAGATTCAGTCTTCCCAGCCTGGTGCAGGTCTACACTTTTGTTTCTGGTGTCCTTTGACAGCTCTTTGGACTTGGCCATAGTGGAGTTTGGAGTGTGACTGTTTGAGGTTGTGGACAGGTGTCTTTTATACTGATAACAAGTTCAAACAGGTGCCATTAATACAGGTAACGAGTGGAGGACAGAGGAGCCTCTTAAAGAAGAAGTTACAGGTCTGTGAGAGCCAGAAATCTTGCTTGTTTGTAGGTGACCAAATACTTATTTTCCACCATAATTTGCAAATAAATTCATTAAAAATCCTACAATGTGATTTTCTGTAAAAAAAATGCTCAATTTGTCTGTCATAGTTGACGTGTACCTATGATGAAAATTACAGGCCTCTCTCATCTTTTTAAGTGGGAGAACTTGCACAATTGGTGGCTGACTAAATATTTTTTCCCCCCACTGTAGATATACAAAACTAGATATACACATAGAAATTCACACCCTGACCAAACCAACTAAAGACAACCAGGCTCTCAAGGCCAGGGCGTGACAAACTATCACATTTTATCAGTGATGGAAAAAGTACCCAAACCATCGCATTTTATCAGTGGTGGAAAAAGTATCCAATTGTCATACTTGAGTAAAAGTAAAGATACCTTCATAGAAAATGACTCAAATAATAGTGAAAGTCACCCAGTAAAATACTACTTGAGTAAAAATATTTGGTTTTTAATATACTCAAGTATCAAAAGTAAATGTAATTGCTCAAATATACTTAAGTACAAAAGTAAAAGTATAAACGATTTCAAATTCCTTCTATTAAGCAAACCAGATGGCACGATTTTCTTGTTTTTGTAATTTACGGATAGCCAGGGGCACACTGCAACATCATTTACAAACGAAGCATGTGTGTTTAGTGAGTCCACCAGATCAGAGGCATGACCAGGAAAGTTCCTAATGAACACGACCCAGATGTAACATACCATTATGTGAGAGGATAACCAATGCGCTACAATAACACAATGAGACTAACCAGGGCCAATAGGGATCTGGTCAGAAGCAGTGCACTGTGTAGGGAATAGGGTGCCATTTAATAATATATGCCGTTAAGCGGACGCTTTTATCCAAAACACCTATATGCATACATACATACATACATACATACATACATACATACATACATATATATGGGTGGTGCTGGGAATCAAACCCACTGCTATGGCGTTACAAGTGCCATGCTCCACCAACTGAGCTAGAAAGAACACATACACAGTATGTGCCAGCGTAACTAATGAGCTACAATGCAAGTCACAGTTCACAGTTTGGCCAGTAGAAGGCGCCAGACGCCTACCCCTCCTCTCATCTTCTTAGCCATTGGTTGATGCAAGGATGTAGGCTGATGTAAGAACCAGCTGCATAGGTACCACTCCTGGAGCTCCCCAGTCAAGCTATTAGGCATCTGCAGTTTAGGTAAGTCTTCATACCTGGCTGGAAGTGCGGATATAAAGTTGCATCCCAAATGGCACCCTATTCCCTATATATTGCACTATTTTTTACTTATGGGCCCTGGTCAAAAGTAGTGCACTATAAAGGGAATAGGGTGCCATTTGGGACAAATACAAAAGTCTCCAATTACTGAGGGTGGTTTCACCATTTAGGTGGTTTAGGGATTCATTAATCTTGTGCACCAGACCTCCTCTGATCGTCATAGCTTGTGGATCAGGTTAATCATTTCTATGACGGGAAGGAGCTAAGCGTTGTCTATTGGGAACCTCCAGTCATCCCCCTAGTTCTATCTATACAACCTAGTCAGAGAAAACTAGTTTACTAGGAAAAACTGTTTCACATGTTTTGTCAATCATTTGACTCATTATGTGTACATCATAAACATACACTAAGGGTTAGGTTAGGTTAGGTTGAGAGGGCTGGCCTTTTTACCGTAACTGTTTTCCCCAGAGTTCAATCAGACAGAGCAAATCAAATGTGTCAAACTCTGCATCGAATAAAATGTGTAAACAGGGACGGACTGGGACCAGAAATCGACCCTGGCATTTCTAACACACAGGCCCATTCATTTCCTCGAGGCCCCTACTATTCACCAAATAATGATAATTTTGTGCAAAAATAAATAAAACTAAACTAAAAGATAGACCAGCCCATCTGACATTTGCCAGAATTGCCATTTGGACAGTCTGTCTCTGTGCATAACTTATTTGAACCAGTCACAGATTTGGCTGGCAAGCCAATGAAAACACAGCTAAAGGGCACCTAATCTGAATACCAAATAGCAGTTACATAACGTTGGGCTACTTAGTCTACATACCAGAACACATTCAGCTCTGTTCTAAGCAACCAGGTCAGCTACTGAATATACACACACACTAAAACACACATTTATCTGTTTTTAAATGCCTGTGAAACATTTGGCCCCCAAAGGTGTTTTGTGTTTAGGATGACATTGTAAAAGAGTTAAACCGATGTGAAAGAGGTACTGTAGCCAGGTCAATATACAGTTTATATTGGAATGCAATTTTCTTAAAGGGGCAGCATCCTATTTTGAGATGTAAAGAAATCTTCTCAAAATGACTTTAGAAACAAAAGTTAATGCAATTAATACAATGCAATTCTAAAGAATGGAGTAATGACTTACATTGCTAAATTATATTAAACAGAATTTTAATACTTAATACTTTAATAGAGAAAGAATGCCAACCTATAGGCCCTGCATGACCCCAATGCATTTAAAAACGACACCATGTCCGGGCCAGTAGAAATGATCTTCGGGCCAGTAGGTTTTTGGCCAAAAAAGTTCACGTTGGACCCTGTCATAGCCTATGAATAGGACGCAGAGTTTTACCTGACCAGGTCAGGAGATTAGGAAAAACACCAGTCCCCAGAAAAGACACACATTTTGCCACACAACTTTCGAACATGTGGTGTCACGTCTGCTGTGTGTGTGTGGTGAGGGTCAGGTTAGGTCAGGTTTGTGTTATGCAGTTGGGAGGTGCATAATACCATCCTTTGTACATCTACCATATGTAGCCTAGTTGTAATATGTTTAGTCTATGTTTATTGATACATTTATTGATTTAAAAGATGGCCTGCAATCTGTTTCAGTCTTCTTCTGGAGTATACAGTATATAGTGTGACCAAGTTTTAGGCTACTGCTTCTAGTGATGACACAAATATTTGACAGCAAATAGCATTCCATTGTTTCATAAGACCATTTTTTCTTCTTCTTCAAATTATGAGGTGATGCAGGCATTGTCATCATGTCGGAAACTTGGAAATTGTGAAATATTTGACTTTCTCGTAGAAAGATGATACACAAGTTTGATCCCACTTGGGAAGTTTCAGAATCAACCAATAGGAAGTTCTACCCAAATAATGTACGTTCATTTTAACTCTGAGGTTCAGAGTTTCCGACATGACGTAAACACGGCATAACTCTCTCATCCGAAATAACTCGAAACTCGGAAACTCCAAAATGTCTGACTTGGAAACTCGTTGTAGAAAGATGATGTCCGAGTTTCCCACTTGGAAAGTATCAGAATCAACCAATAGGAAGCTCTACGCAAAACACGTATGCACATTTTATACCCGATGGGTTGGAAGATACTTTTCTCGTCAATCATCTTGAAAAAACGTATATATTAACACATTGGAAAAGTCAAATGCTTTATTATCTGAATGTTGAAAGTGTGTGGGGCGATGGAGAGAAACAAAATGGTGCAATTCACAGGAGGCCGCTGAGGGGAGGACGGCTCATAATAATGGCTGGAGTAAATGGAATGGTATCAAACACACCTGTTGGATACCATTCCATTCATTGCATTCCAGACATTACTATGAGCCCGTCCTCCCCAATTATGGTGCCACCGGTCCCCTGATGCAGTTTGAGGCCATGTGAAGGAGAGTGATAGGGGAACTGGAGATGGGGGTGTGAGCAGGTGGGTCTGGGCAGGGGTGATGTTATGGATGTTTGTGTCCTTCTGTATGTTGTCGTTTGTATGTGGATGTTTTGTATTGTAAAAAAATATATATATATATAATTTTAACTCAGGTTCCGAGTTTCCGTGTTGTATTGAACGCGACATAAGCTCCGAGTTTACCACTTGTAAGGTGAATAAACCAATTCGAAGTTCTACGGGAAAAAAACTTACCCTAAACGTTTTCGAGATGTCTTGAAATCACCAAGAGCACCGCAGTTGCTGCATCATCATCCGAACAACGCCCGCGTGACTCTCCAATAGGGGCGCGAGCTGTCACCGTACGTCACACCGGGGATGTGGCTCGTGTGGAGGGGAAAGAGGTTTATAAATCCTCAAAGTAAACTGCCGGAACTTTAAGAAGCGTCAGTACTGAGTTGAGTTGGCTATTATTTAAATAGGCCTATTTATTTATTTCCAAACTTGTCAGGTCAGTTAGTCTGTCCATAATTTATTTGAAAAGTAATTTTTGGCAACTTGCAGGAGCATCATCATGTATCCAGAAACTACGATGGGGTAAGTGTTTTCCTACAATATCCACTGTTCATTATAGCTGCGGATTCAGATATCAGAAGCATCAGTCGGGAAGCGTAGTAATTGTAAACCTTAAATGGTGCTGTATGGGTGAGTGTAGGATCATATAGATTCATGGGCGTGCTTATCGGAAAGTCGTGGTCTCTTGCGCTTCTGTAGCCTGCTATACTTTTATTATAATTTTTGGTCCAGTCCTAGGCTAATTTGTCAATATAGTTTTTCTTGAAAGCGCAGTTTTACCCGGTGACAGGCGCTAAATAAATGGTTAAAATAACATCTGGCTATAGTATTATGTGTAGCGTTTTACTGTGTCGTCAATTCTATAGCCTACAATTATATCATGTCAGAAGGCTAATGCATAATAGGACTAGACTCCATTGCAGACTTTTACTGGGCAGCGGAAATTCCTCAACATGGAAAATGTTGCGGTAACTTTGCCCGCATAGCGGGTCACGTAGCCCAGCTCCATGAAAGGAATCTGGTACTAAGCCTACACATGCCATGGGGTGTGTTAACATTGTGGATGCTGGTAGGACCTTTTACTGTTAAATCAGATACAATAGGAGAGTGCGTGCGTGTGTTTGTGTGTAAATGTTCTCAGTGGTAATCTTGTTGTAATCTTATATTACATAACAAAAGGCTGCTTCAGACACAGCTGTGTTTCCCAATTCCACTCTTGCTCCACCCCTTCACCTCTCTGGTTCTGTCCCAAATGGATCATTATTACCTATATAGTGTACTACATTTGACCAGGGCTCATAGGACTCTGGTCAAAAGTAGTGCACTATGTAATGCATAGGGTGCCATTTGTAACAAAGCCTCTCACTCCACAAACAGATGTTCATGTCTATCTCGCTGTTTTCTTACTATGAGGCAGTTTTCCCACACATTTGTTATGAGAGCTTTTGACAGTAACCCTCCCACCTCTCTCACTCCATCTTTCTCACTCTCGCTCTCTTCCTCTCTCCGCCCGCCACCCCCTGTCTTTCTCTCTAAATTCAATTTCAATTTAAGGGGCTTTATTGGCATGGGAAACATATGTTTACATTGCCAAAGCAAGTGAAGTAGATAGTAAACAAAAGTGAAATAAACAACAAAAAATTACACTGTCTCTCTCTCTCTCTCTCTCTCTCTCTCTCTCTCTCAGGTACAGCTTTGAGGAGTGCAGTGCTACAGCTGAATGGCTCCTGTCCCAGACAAAGATACGCCCCCTGGTGGGGATAGTGTGTGGCTCAGGCTTGGGAGGCCTGGCAGAAATGCTGAAAGATCAGACAGCATTTAAATACAGCGACATTCCTAACTTCCCCCAGAGCACAGGTGTGTACTTTTGTATGCGTGTTATGCATGTATACTTATCTCTAATACACAGTGTGTGTGTGTGTCATTGCACTGATCTAACAGTTTTTTGTGTGTTCCAGTGCATGGTCACGCTGGCAGGTTGGTGTTTGGCATGCTGAAAGGGAAAGCGTGTGTGTGCATGCAGGGAAGATTCCATCTATATGAGGGATACCCCATCCAGAAGGTTTGTTGATGTTTTCTTTTTAGAGCGAGAGAGAGATCCACAAAGAATTCCAAAAAAACCCCCAATTTTAATAAACTCCCTTATCTACTGGGTGAAATACCACAGTGTGCCATCACAGCTGCAATATTTGTGACCTGTTGCCACAAGAAAAGGGCAACCAGTGAAGAACAAACACCCCATATTAATGTTTATATATTTTCCCATTTGTACGTTAACTATTTGCACATTGTATATAGACATTTGAAATGTCTTTATTCCTTTGGAACTTCTGAGTGTAATATTTATTTGACTTTTGTTTACTATCTACTTCACTTGCTTTGGCAATGTTAACATACATTTCCCATGCCAATAAAGCCCTTAAATTGAATATAGAGAGAGAGGAGAGCTTTACATTTTGTAATTACATTACATTTTAGTCATTCTTATCCAGAGCGACTTACATGAGCAATTAGGGTTAAGTGCCTTGCTCAAGGGCACATTGACAGATTTTTCACTTAGTCGGCTCAGGGATTAGAACCAGCAACCTTTCGGTTACTGGCACAACGCTCTTAACCACTAAGCTACCTGCCGCCCCGAGTAATCAGGCTTGGGGATTAACGGATTACATGTAACTGATTGCAAAAAATCTTTACGTTACCAGCTAAAATATTGTAATCAGATTAGATCATTTTGAAAAACTATATGATTAGGCTACTTCTAGGATTCCTTTTAAATTCAGAAACACTTTGGGACACCTTTCTGTTTTCTCAATGACCTTCAAATCAGCCTTGAAAAAGGTGCAAGTTTAAGTTTGTTCCATCTGAGCGAGTCTGACCACAAGACCACTATGATGACACACCAAATGTGTTTGATGGATCGCGGGGAAAGAGCAGGAATAGGCTTTTGTAGGCTACAGTCCAAACTATGTCTTCCAATGGTGAGACTGCTGTCGGCATCCAAAGATGATCCGACTTGAATAAACGCTTGGAGGTAAGGACGACAGCAGTGGTGTAGCCTACGGGCGACACGGATTTCACTTATTATTCATATCTACATAGCGCATTGATGTGAATCACACTGCTGCTCTGTCATTTAGCTTTTTGCGCCTTACGGATTGTGGTTGTTGTGGATGGCTGTTCACAAGTGTATGTGTATTTTAACCAAATAATGGTTGAATTGGAGAAGTTTAAGCTGCCTATCAATCATTGATGTTGCAAACAGTGGACAACCAGTGAAAAATGTGCTCTTGCAACAGCTGCATAGTGCGGATCCCAGCCTATAGAATTAAAGTTTGAGGGAGTTCCTACCTTCTAAACTTCTCCATGGTGTTGTGCTCCATACTGTCAAAAAACAGTTTAATTTAAGAAGACCACAAGTGCGAGTTTGCTCAATCTAATTTGTGCTGATTCCCCTCCCAAAAATCCAAAGGCCTAACAGATGGTCAAACTCACGCACTTTTGATAGACTTAAACAGCTGCAAATTATCGAGATATCGAGAGCTTGGGACTATAGGGTTCTATCTGCATTTTTGTCAAAATTTAGTTATTGACAGACTTGTTCTCTACCTATATAGTTCTTTAAATATCCCAATTCATGTTGTTATGTTCAAAAGAATACACTAAAACAATTTGCTGTAAATTTGTTTTTACAGATGGAACCTTTAGTCCCAAATTTTCTATCAAAGTGTCACCAACAAAAACGTAAACAATAGGCCTATAGAAAGTCCAGCATATGGCATACATTTTTCACATGCAAATAGCACTTTTTGGTAGTGCTCAAAGCATACTATTCCATGAGAGCTGCATTGTTTTATTCAACTCGAAGCAATGAGCCCAATCAGTCCTCCATGACAACCAAATCATAAACAACAGAGTAGGATACTAATCCTTCGTTTTTGGTTAATGCTCAGGTAGAACAATTTGGCTAATCTATATTTTCATAGTTCCAAGTCCTTTTCTTGACGAACAAGGGTATTAAATTAATTGGAATGACTGGAAATGTGACAGACTTTGGTTTTTAATGTAGTTCTACCCTAAACGTATTATTATCTGTAGTAGAAAGCAATGGGTTAGAAGAAGCCTACATAACCAACCCATAAATTAAAATGCAACATCCATTTATGGCCAGCTATGTAAACTCTAACATTGATTTATCCTGCAATAGATGTTGTTCAATTGGTATTATTCATTTTGTCTTCTTCTAATGCCTCTTAAGGGGAAAGTAATCTGAAAGTAATCAGATTATGTTACTGAGTTTGGATAATCCAAAAGTTATGTTACTGATTACAATTTTGGACAGGTAACTAGTAACTGTAAAGGACCACTCGTTATATTAAGATGTAATATTGAGAGAGAGCTTTCAATTTTGTGTAGATGAGGGATATACATTTTTAAATATAGTATACATCTAATCTAATTTTTCATTGTCCTATCATGATGGAAAGATCCCTAACCCTATAACCTGGACACCCACCTGAGCGACCCATACACCAAAGAGAAGTTCCCATCTCTTTTATGGACCTGCTGTGAGTATGCAGCCTAAACAGAGAAATAAATGCGGTCAGAGACCTACTTGAGCAGCACCGCCCCCTCAAGATTCTGAGCCTGCCTGGCAGGGTTGGTCCTACAAAGCCAGAGCCCCCTGATGGGAGAGCATAATATACAAGGAAATTCTCAAAGCTGCTAATGAGAACCTTGACGACCTTTTACCTAGCCGGTGGGGATTCCGGTGGAGTACGCCCACCCAGGTAGTGGCAGTGCTGGCAACACTGGCTGCAGTAACCCATGGGGAGGGGGTCACACTCGGACAATCAGAGAGGGGGTTTATCATTGTGGCCCAGGTGGCCCAAAATAATCAAAGGTCTGACCGCACGGAGATGCTTGGGAAAATGGTTACAACAGGGGATCAGAGTGTTTGTGTCTCAGGTGAAGAGGGTGGATCTGATCTCCATCACCTAGGACTTGACATAGATTAAGTAGATTAATCAAATCTCACATTGTTGTCAATTTCTGCTCAATCTGCATGCTTTCTCAATCAGCTTTAACTGTATGTGCACTCGTAAATCAGGTTCTTTCTTGAGTTGGGCTCTGGGATATAACAGCCGTTGAGTATCTGATTTTATGGTGGATTGTGGAGGAGGGGGGTTGAGTGTGTTGGGAGTATGTGAGTATGTGCGTGTGTGTTTTTCCGGCATCTGTTGTGGGGGGGTGGGGATGTTGGGGGGGAGGGGGGGGGGGGGTATGGGATGGACCATGGGAATTATTTGCTAGGATAATAATTGCTTGTCAATAAATTAAATGTAATACAATGGCAATCCGGGTTATAGGATATGCATAATTTTTTATAAAATAGTTATATATATATATGAGGTGACAGCATTGGAAATGCTTTTGGCGGTTAATCTGCTTCTGTTTTGTGGGTGGCACTGTGTGCTGTTTTCGATGGATGGGTCCTGGCCTCTCGGGGCCTTAGGGATCCGGAGGGACGTGGGTGGGATGCTGATCACTGGGATGACGGCTCAACTTGGGATGGGGAGGGGCTTTAGCGGGGGAATTAGTGGAGAACAATTGAAGGGTTACTCCGTAGCAATGCAAATATCACGGTACAGCTATATGGACACTCAATCATTACGGTATTTTTTATTGGTACATTTACAAACATACAGTGGGGGAAAAAAGTATTTAGTCAGCCACCAATTGTGCAAGTTCTCCCACTTAAAAAGATGAGAGAGGCCTGTAATTTTCATCATAGGTACACGTCAACTATGACAGACAAATTGAGGGAAAAAAATCTAGAAAATCACATTGTAGGATTTTTTATGATTTTATTTGCAAATTATGGTGGAAAATAAGTATTTGGTCACCTACAAACAAGCAAGTTTCTGGCTCTCACAGACCTGTAACTTCTTCTTTAAGAGGCTCCTCTGTCCTCCACTCATTACCTGTATTAATGGCACCTGTTTGAACTTGTTATCAGTATAAAAGACACCTGTCCACAACCTCAAACAGTCACACTCCAAACTCCACTATGGCCAAGACCAAAGAGCTGTCAAAGGACACCAGAAACAAAATTGTAGACCTGCACCAGGCTGGGAAGACTGAATCTGCAATAGGTAAGCAGCTTGGTTTGAAGAAATCAACTGTGGGAGCAATTATTAGGAAATGGAAGACATACAAGACCACTGATAATCTCCCTCGATCTGGGGCTCCACGCAAGATCTCACCCCGTGGGGTCAAAATGATCACAAGAACGGTGAGCAAAAAGCCCAGAACCACACGGGGGGACCTAGTGAATGACCTGCAGAGAGCTGGGACCAAAGTAACAAAGCCTACCATCAGTAACACACTACGCCGCCAGGGACTCAAATCCTGCAGTGCCAGACGTGTCCCCCTGCTTAAGCCAGTACATGTCCAGGCCCGTCTGAAGTTTGCTAGAATGCATTTGGATGATCCAGAAGAGGATTGGGAGAATATCATATGGTCAGATGAAACCAAAATATAACTTTTTGGTAAAAACTCAACTCGTCGTGTTTGGAGGACAAAGAATGCTGAGTTGCATCCAAAGAACACCATACCTACTGTGAAGCATGGGGGTGGAAACATCATGCTTTGGGGCTGTTTTTCTGCAAAGGGACCAGGACGACTGATCCGTGTAAAGGAAAGAATGAATGGGGCCATGTATCGTGAGATTTTGAGTGAAAACCTCCTTCCATCAGCAAGGGCATTGAAGATGAAACGTGGCTGGGTCTTTCAGCATGACAATGATCCCAAACACACCGCCCGGGCAACGAAGGAGTGGCTTCGTAAGAAGCATTTCAAGGTCCTGGAGTGGCCTAGCCAGTCTCCAGATCTCAACCCCATAGAAAATCTTTGGAGGGAGTTGAAAGTCTGTGTTGCCCAGCGACAGCCCCAAAACATCACTGCTCTAGAGGAGATCTGCATGGAGGAATGGGCCAAAATACCAGCAACAGTGTGTGAAAACCTTGTGAAGACTTACAGAAAACGTTTGACCTGTGTCATTGCCAACAAAGGGTATATAACAAAGTATTGAGAAACTTTTGTTATTGACCAAATACTTATTTTCCACCATAATTTGCAAATAAATTCATAAAAAATCCTACAATGTGATTTTCTGGAGAAAAAAATTCTCATTTTGTCTGTCATAGTTGACGTGTACCTATGATGAACATTACAGGCCTCTCTCATCTTTTTAAGTGGGAGAACTTGCACAATTGGAGGCTGACTAAATACTTTTTTTCCCCACTGTATATTACGTATTGGATCTCTAAAAAATACAATTTTTACATTACCATGTAGTTTACCAATAAAATGGTCTGATGGTGATGTGGATATACTCGGAATACATATCCCAAAGGAAATAAATGATCTCACTTCAATAAATGTTAATAGAAAGTTAGCAAAAATAGATAAGATCTTACTACCATGGAAAGGAAAATACCTGTCAATTTGTGGAAAAATCACCCTAATTAACTCTTTAGTATTATCCCAGTTTACCTATTTGCTTATGGTCTTGCCTACGCCTAGCGAACAGTTTTTTAAATTATATGAGAAAAAAATATTCCATTTTATTTGGAACGGCATGCCAGACAAAATTAAAAGGGCCTATTTATATAAGAATATGAATTCGGAGGAAAGAAATTATTCAATATTAAAGCATTAGACCTATCACTAAAAGCTTCAGTCATACAAAAGTTATACTTAAATCCGAACTGGTTCTCAAGCAAATTAGTAAGATTGTCTCACCCAATGTTCAAGAAATGCCTTTTTCCCTTTTATTCAGATTACAACAACTCATTTTCAGTTATTTGAAAAGGAAATAATCTCCCAAATATCACTATTTCTAAAACAAGCCATAGAAAGTTGGTTGCAATTTCAATTTAATCCTCCAGAAATGACAGAACAAATAATGCAACAAATATTGTGGTTAAATTAAAATATACTAATTGACAAAAAACCTTTATTTTTTGACAGAATGTTTAAAAAAGGTATAATCTTCGTAAATGATATCATCGGTAGGACTGGTGGAGTTATGTCGCACATGCAGCTAACAAAAACATATGGAAATGTCTGCTCTACCCAAAATTACAACCAAATAATTGCAGCCTTACTGCAAAAGTGGAAGAGGAAAGTGGAAGGGGGAGAAAGTAAGGAACTTATCTGTCGGCCTTGCATTAAAGAACATAATTGGTTAAGGAAAACTGTGATAAATAAAAAAGTATATCAGTTTCACTTAAGGACCAAAGGATTGACAGCCGTCCCATATAGATAGCAAAATAGTTGGGAAGAGATTTTTGACGTACCGATCCCATGGCATAGTGTTTATGAACTGACACGCAAAACGACACCGGATTCAAAAATTAGAATCTTTCAATTTAAATTATTATATAAAATTCTTGCTACCAATAGAATGTTATTTATATGGGGGATACAATCTTCCCAGCTCTGCAGATTTTGCTGTGAAGAGACGGAATCATTAGATCATTTGTTTTGGTTCTGTCCATTTGTAGCTTGTTTTTGGACACAGGTCCAGGAATGGCTAAAGGATTGCAATATTTACCTGGAGCTAACCTTGCAGATAGCATTACTGGGTGATCTGAAAAGTCATAGTCAATCGATCAATAATATAATAATACTTTTAGCAAAAATGTTTATTTTTAATTCACAATCTGTAGAAGCAATGAGAATAGAAAGGTTCAGAACTTTTGTAAAACATCACAGTACGGTTGAAATATATATGGCAAATAGAAATCCTATATGGATGGTGTTAAGAGATAGATGGGAGGTATTGAATGGAGTTGAAGGATGGGACTAATAACAACTAACAACAAATAATAACAAGATAGCTAATAATGTAAGCATACTGTGTCCATAATAAGTATATAGGTTGTATGTTGGGAGCTTTTGGGAAAGAGCACAGTTAGAAAGATATGGCATATAGAACCAACTGGATGGACATCATGAAAATGATCGGAGAGGTTGAGAGTAGAAGTAGTTCAGGAGCAAAAACAAAAAAAACTAATAAAATAGAATTATTGTAAAATTGACTGTGTCCATAAGGTGTAGATAGTAAGTATAGGCTGGAAGTAGAGGCCTGGGCATTGTTGTTCACTAATTTACCCCAAGTAGGGAAAGGATGGCGGGGTTGAAAAGTAATAAAGGGGAGTATATATATAAAAAACATGGGGGATTGGAAGTGATGCAGACAATTACATTGATAGAAGTTACAATCTATCTGCAATATTAAGCTGATCTACTCCCAGAGAAAAAAAGAAAAAAAAAAGAAGATGTAATATTATGAGATGCTATACTCTTTGCATTGTAACATCAGTAAACTTTGGAATAAAGAGAGAGTACTGAGCGTAAGAAGATACAGCGCCTTCAGGAAGTATTCACACCCCTTTTCCCACATTTTGTTGTGTTACAGCCTGAATTTAAAATTGATTAAATTGAGATTTTGTGTAACTGGCTTACCCCATAATATCAAAGTGGAATAATGTTTTTAGACATTTTTACAAATTATTAAAAAATGATCATCTAAAATGTCTAAGTGTTCAACCCCTTTGTTATGGCAAGCCTAAATACGTTCAGTAGTAAAAATGTGCAATAATAGTGTTTAACATGATTTTTGAATGACTACCTCATCTCTGTACCCCACACATACAATTATCTGTAAGGTACCTCAGTCGAGCAGTGAATTTCAAACACAGATTAAACCACAAAGACCCAGGAGGTTTTCCAAAAAGGGCACCTATTGGTAGATGGGTAAAAAAAAAAAAAAAAGTATATAGCTAAGCACAGGCAAAATCCTAGAGGAAAACCTGGTTCAGTCTGCTTTCCAACAGACACTGGGAGATGTAACCGGTGTGAAATGGCTAGCTAGTTAGCGGTGCGCGCTAGTAGCATTTCAATTGGTGACGTCACTCGCTCTGAGACCTTGAAGTAGTTGTTTCCCTTGCTCTGCAAGGGCCGCGGCTTTTGTGGAGCGACGAGTAACGGCGCTTCGAGGGTGATTGTTGTCGATGTGTGCAGAGGGTCCCTGGTTCAAGCCCAGGTAGGGGCGAGGAGAGGGACGGAAGCAACACTGTTACAGAGACAAAATCACCTTTCAGCAGGACAATAACTTAAAAATACAAGGCCAAATATACACTGGAGTTGGTTACCAAGACGACATTGAATAGTCCTGAGTGGCCTAGTTACAGTTTTGACTTGAATCGGCTTGAAAATCTATGGTAAGACTTGAAAATGGCTGTCAAGCAATGATCATTTAACTTCTAAACTTTAAAAAAGACTAATGTGCAAATATTGTACAATCCAGGTGTGCAAAGCTTTTAGAGACTTACCCAGAAAGACTCACAGCTGTAATCACTGCCAAAGGTGATTCTAACATGTATTACATAAGGTGTGAATACTTATGTAAAACAAATATTTCTGTATTTCAATTAACAAATTAGCAAAAATGTTCAACATGTGTTCACTTTGTCATTATGGGGTATTGTGTGTAGATGGGTGAGATTTTTTTTTCATCCATTTTGAATTCAGGCTGTATCACAACAAAATGTGGAATAAGTCAAGGGGTGTGAATAATTTCTGATGGCACTGTATATATCACTGCCTGTTTTTTGTGTGTTTCCCATACATTTTTTTACTGGATTCCTGTCATTGTTGTTGAGCACCACTCCGATTTTCTTTTGTTTGCTGAAGTGCAGAGGCCTACCTCAACTCCATTCTTCGCATTGTATTTCACAGTATGTCTGGATGTGCATTTCAATGTTATTAGGATACCCATTAGCTGATGCCACGGCGTCAGCTACTCTTCACGTATAAAATACGTTTATAAACAATTACAATTGAAATTGACAAATATTGCAGGTCACAATGCCCATGCGGATTTTCAAGCTGCTAGGTGTGGAGACGGTCATCCTGACCAACGCAGCTGGAGGCCTCAATCAGGACTACAAGGTTGGGGACGTCATGATCATCAAAGACCACATCAACATGCCTGGGTTCGCTGGGAACAACCCACTGGCAGGACCCAATGATGAAAGGTGTGTGGTTATGTAAATTATATAGGCAACAGTTAGGGACGTACAATATAGTGATTACGGAATGCATATTAAAAAGGGTGCCGACAAAGTTTTACTTGAATTATACAGATGTAATTATTAGGCAATGTATTTTTGGGCGTGCACCCATTTTCCACAACTGGTTTATCAGGGACTGAAAACGAGGTTGAGTTACCACCTTCTCCTCCTAGGTTCGGGGTTCGGTTCCTCTCCAAACTATACAGATGTAATTTACTAGACTATGTATTTTTGGGCGTGCACCCTTTTTCCACAACTGGTTTATCAGGGACTGAAAACGGGTTTGGTTGAGTTGCTACCTTCATTTCCTCCTCCTAGATTCGGAGTTCGGTTCCCCTCCATGTCTGATGCGTATGATAGGGAACTTCTGCAGCTGGCACAATGTGTGGGGGCGGAGCTTGGCTTTGGTGATTTCCTGAGAGAGGGAGTGTACTGCGTGCTGGGCGGGCCCTCGTTCGAAACCATCGCTGAGTGTCGTATGATGAACAGACTCGGGGCTGACGCTGTGGGTGAGTCCTGGAGCAGCTACAGAGTTATCACAACACCTCAGCACTACTGCCATCGTCTTCAACTCTAGCAACAATTTTAACTTCTAAACTTCTTCCACTTTCAGAACAATACTTTTGCAAGCACTCCATTGTTCTTGTAGTTTGCTCTTGCTGCATTTCATGCAGAATTATTGACAATGCGACTCTGCAACATTTGAATCACATTGTCAGTTAGTGCATTGCTTTTGTCCTCCCCTTTTTCCTTGTTCTAGGCATGAGCACGGTGCACGAGGTGATTGTAGCGCGTCACTGTGGGATGCGGGTGTTCGCCCTGTCCCTGATCACCAACCAGGCTGTGATGGATTACGACAGCCAGGAGAAGGCCAACCATGAGGAGGTCCTAGAGACAGGCCAGCTGAGGGCAGAGCAGCTAGAGAAACTGGTGACCAACATGGTGACCCACATAGAGCACAACAATAACGACGCCTGATAACTCTGACTGACCCTGGTTCCACCGTGTGTCTGTGTCTGTGTCTGTGTGTGGGGTTGTCTGGCCAAGCCAGGCTGTTCTCAGGACTCCTTCGGCTTCTTTTTCTGTACTTTAACATTCTTCAAGGTAGCTGTTGAATCATTGTTTAATGTGTGTTGTGAAAACATGCCAATTTGGAGTAAAATACTATTATATAATGTGCCCTGCACTAAACGTTTATAAATATAGAGCTGTATTGAGGTGAATTGACAATTATTTAATGTATTAACTTGATCATTTAGTAAATTAATATTTATTTTTGTTCAGTTCAGAAATACTTGCACGTTGTACATTCCCCAACAAGTGTGACTAATATTTAGATTTTTAAATTATATGATATAGGTGAAGTAAATTACCTAAACGTAAGGGTGTTCCCATTACATAGTGATATAGTAGACTACTGTAACCTGGGCTCTAAAGTGCGACCAATTTGGTCGCATATGCAACAAAATATTTAGCTGTACGACCTGCAGTTTTAATTTGGGAGAACTAGTGCTACCCAAAAAAAAGCCAATATGTATGTATTTTTATAATAATTGTTGCAATGATTCGCTGTACCTTTGTTTCCCGAGCGCAGATTCGTTAGCGTGATGCTTGCACCATTACCACAGCTAGAAATGCTTGTTTCTAGCACAAACAGTTCGAAGGATCTGACCATATTAACCTTATTCTCTTCCTGTGAGGAGTGGGGGGGCCGCATTTTACATCCCTAAACCATGTTACGGGCCATGCTAAAATTATTTGCGGGCCGTTAACCATTTGTTCTACACCTTGTTCAGTCATGTTTGTTACCTCATTAGCTAGTTATCTAACTTTACCAGTATATTCAAACATTTGGGGGCACATAAAGAAAGGGAAAAGGATAGCTTCTTCAGGAGATCAATGATCCTAGGAAAGATGGTTTGGTATGAAGATGCCTAGAAACTGCTTCTCCGATAGTAGAAATCCCCGATCACGCAGGCGATGTCATGGCGACGTTAGCTACCTAAACTCGTGCAGAAACACGTCATCGGGTCTAACGGTAGTGTCGCACTGAACTGCGCCTTTGCATGCCGTCAAATCAAAGGCACTCCTTCGATATAAATGAAAACGTGTCAGTTTGTCACTTTCACGAGGTTGGAGTTATGACATGTTCACCTACTTAAAACATTGTCTCGAATCTAGGTTGAAAATTAACTACTAAGAAAGAATTGTCCACTTCTCTCATTTACTTCCCAAACCCCAGACTGGTCTGTCGAGTCGGCTTTGCGAAGCGCTCCTGGAAGTATCACGATGTTGGGCCTCTGGGTTTAGAAACTCTGTGATCATAGCAATGAGTGAATGACGGTTGTGACTAGAGGGAATACAGCTACGAGCGGAAGTGACTTTACGTAGCAGGTTAGGAGAGCATTTGAGCTAACCCTAACCCTTTTATAACCTTCACCTAAGTCTCCTAATCAACCACGTTAGTTAGCCTAACTTGCTGCGTAAATTCTCATAATCTGCTATGAAAAAGTCACTTCCGGTCATGGCTGTACTCCCTTCTAGTCAGAACCATGAATGACAGATCTCTTGCAAGTAGTCATCACAAACTTAATGCTTTTAAAGATACACTGTACCATTTTCAATGTAATTCATCTCAATAGGAAAATAGTGCTTTTACATAATGTAGAAACCTAATATTCCCCACATTTTAGCTTTTTATAATAAACAAATGTATTTACAGCGTTACATATTAGATTCTAGGGCACAACATGTGCTTCAGAAAGAAATATAATTCATATAGGCTCCTAATTTTTTTGGGTGTGATCCTAACTTTTTAAAGTTGGGAGCACCAGTGCTACCAATTAACATTTTTTATTTAGAGACTGACCATAACATGTTGTAAAGTAGCAGTGTGTTGGTATACTAACAATTAGGGATGTTCTCTGTATATTTTTAAATACTTATTTATAGAAACACTTTTTGTGTAATATATGCTTTTTATTCAAGGTCTTAAAAGAGGGGTTAAACTGTAGATTATATTACCTTCCAAACGGTTGGTAGTTTTAGCTTTGCCTTATAAGAATGCTCATGGATGTGTATATTGATGGGGATTGAAAGGTGAAAATAAAGATGTTGTTGGTGCTACACTCAGTCTTACTGTCACAATAAACAGAGTCAACTTGATAGGACAGCGGTGTTCAAGTGGCACTTATTTTCTATGCCTCTGTAGAATTACTGTGTTGTCTGGCCTTGAAAGCGTACAGACATTTATCAGAATGTACAGGCTATGCAGAGAGTAACTACTGCTGTGGGACAGAAAGTTGACTTTGCGCAGTGGGAAGGGACAGTGTTTATTTACTGACTTTTCAAACTATCACTGTATCAACTATATTTTACCACACTATCTCTACTCTCATTGTTTCCCTTCACTATCAATGCTTATGTCCCAAATAGCACCCTATTCCCTATGTAGTCACTACTTTTGACCAACTCTGGTCAAAGGTAGTGCACTACATCGGGAACATGGTGCCATTTGGGACAGATCCAAGGTTAATGAAGCTCTTTTCCACTTTCTCACCCAATATATTCTAATGCCATGTTCCCCGTCCTCCAGGCAGCAATTTCCATGACGTCAACGCAATGGTGTTTATATATATACCCATACAAGGTCATGGGTAGGCTCTACGTTTTACAAGCTGTCCTCCCTGTCCCTTTAAGACCAAGGGTTGCATCCCAAATGGCACCCTATTCCCTATATGTGGTCCTCTGTAGCTCAGCTGGTAGAGCACGGCGCTTGTAACGCCAAGGTAGTGGGTTCGATCCCCGGGACCACCCATACACAAAAAATGTATGCACGCATGACTGTAAGTCGCTTTGGATAAAAGCGTCTGCTAAATGGCATATTATTATTATTATTATTATTATATAGTGCACTACTTTTGACATGGCCACTATATAGGGAATAGGGTGCCATTTGCGATGCAACCCAGATCCTCCTATCTTAATAATTTTTTTCTTGAAATTTTTGTCTTATGCCTAATGTGTAAAGTACGACTGTGCTTGAGAACTAATGTGTAAAGTACGACTGTGCTTGAGAACTGTGCTGTCAAGACCTAAATCAAGTTTAACCATACCTAGTTGCTTTTTAAAACAAGCACCACCTGAATTGTAGAATAACACAAAGGTTGCATTCCCCTGCTCAACTATAGGATTTGGTCATTTCCCAGGCTAGGAGCCAGTCCTTTCCCAGGCTAGGAGCCAGTCCTTTCCCAGGCTAGGAGCCAGTCCTTTCCCAGGCTAGGAGCCAGTCCTTTCCCAGGCTTGGAGCTGTTCTTTGGCAAGGCTAGAAGCTGTAGTTGAAACGCTCTGGGGTAAAGTTTCCCCATAGGTACAGCTCTAAGTTCAGCTTCCCCTTCCCCAATCCTAACCTTAACCATTGGTGGGGAAAATGCTCAACTGGATCAGCGTCCAGCGGCAACTTCACCTTACTCCGGTGGGAGGAGGAACTGTAATCAGGAAGTGACGTCAGTCGGGAGGAATGCTCAGGTCACTGTTTACTCTGTAGAGTGCATTTATACTGCAACTAAGGTTCCGCCCCAGAGACGTGTAACTATGCACACACACCGCCACACGTTAACATTGAGTCATGACTAGCCTGGGTACCAGACTGTTTGGCTAACATTCCACTCCCTTGTACTTCGTGGCATATGACAAGGAGTGGAACGTTAGCTAAACAGACTGGTACCCAGGCTAGTCATTACGTTTTTAACTGTTGCAAAGTTACTCTGCCCTGCTTAAACAGCAGCTTTAGATCATAATGTAACTTTTCAAATGTATACTGAACAACAATAAAAACACGTAAAGTGTTGTTCCCATTTTTCATGAGCTGACATAAAAGATCCCAGAAATTTTCCATATGCACAAAAAGCTTCTCTCAAATGTTGTGTACAAACTTTTTACAGCCCTGTTAGTGAGCATTTCTCCTTTGCCAAGATAATCCAATGCTGAGGAGTATTTCTGTCTGTAATAAAGCCTGTTTCTGGGAAAAACTCATTCCGATTGGCTGGGCCTAGCTCCCCAGTGGGTGGGCCTATGCCCTCACATGACTGCGCCCCTGCCCAGTGATGTGAAATCCATAGATTAGAGCCCCAATGAATTTATTTCAATTTACTGATTTCCTTCTATGAACTGTAACTCAGTAAAATCTCTGAAATTGTTGCGTTTATATTTTTGTTCAGTATATAACTGCAAAGCCCTTACTTATTGGAAAAGCATCATAGCGCCAATATTTCTGTAATAGGATGACCTCTCCACAGAGTTTTCTATATTCTCTTTGACCCCGCTCTGCTGAAATCAGAATACAAGTGGTTCCCCATTACAGTAAAGGAGAACTTCAATGGGGGTGAGTTAGTTCCTGTAGCAAAAACTGCACTAGGGTGACTGTTAGTTTGCTCTGTTCTGAAAGTTGGTTACCACTGCCCTCTGGTGTGTAGAGATTTACACAATTTACAATTACACAATCCAATAAAGCAGTCAGGACTTTACAAAGGTTTCCCTGATTATTAATTGCCAAATAATTGGTTCCACAACACACTGTGTGTGTCTATGGCCCTTGGTCAAAAGTAGAGCACTATATAGAGAAGATGGTGCTATTCGGGATACGCCCACTGTTCTATGCCATTAACAGGCAACAATAACAAATATATACGAATACTTTTCTTGACCAACTTGATTATGGAGAGAGTACCGATTTTCATACAGTTTATTAAAAGGCCTGATGCAAAAGTATTCACTGTATATTTTATTTAATGAAATGTTTCTGTAGTGTTGAAAATAGCATAAAACATCAAAGTTCTAATTTTTCAGAATCTATTTTATTTTACAAAGTAAGAAAACAAATAACTTAATCTTAAATTCAGCTTTGAGAACCATATTTAGGGATTTCCTGGATAAATAGATGTTTAATAATAATAATAATAATAATAAGCCCCCTCAGCTATATCCAGCGTGAATAATCCTGTGCCTCTTCAGGTGGTGCAGAAGAGTGAAAGTCTTGCCACACTGAGAGCAACCATACGGTCTCTCTCCACTGTGGACACTCTGGTGCGTCTTGAGACTGCTCTGCTGGGTAAACCTCTTCCCACACGTGGCACAGCTGTAGGGTCTCTCTCCCGTGTGAATGCGGTGGTGTATAGTCAGGTGCGAGGAGCAGTGAAAACTCTTCCCGCAGACGGTGCACCGAAATGGCCTCTCTCCTGTGTGACTTCGCTGATGTATCTTGAGATAGGACAGGCGACTAAAACTCTTGCTGCACTGCGAGCAACTGAAAACCTTCTCTGTTATGGCTGTACCCCAGTGGTTTTTAGTATTATAATGAGGCATAGTGAAGCTTCTGAGGCCACCTGGTGTAAAAGTGTTATTGTTCAATCGAGTCCCAGTTGGTCCGTCAGTGTCACCCAGTCCAAAGCTCCGCTCTGCTGTGTGTCCATTGTCTTGAGGCCTGGACGGTGGGATGTGATTATTCCTCTGGGAGAACACCTGATCTCTCTGCCTGGTCTGCTGCTGGGAATGGTTGATCTGCGGTCGGCACTGAAAAGAACTAGACACGGACTGAGATGCACTTACTTTCTCTTTCTGAAAGACTTTGTTGTACATTGATCCATTGCACGGTCTCTGTGAAGGTGAGATGGCTGATTGACTAGGGCCTTCCACTGGGCTAGAGAGGGGCTGGGGCTGTGGCTGTGGCTGAGCCTCGGAGTGATCTGGAAAACTCTCTGAATACTGCTCGGCTACATAAGAGAAATCAGGAAAGTCCGTCTCTATGACTATGTCATCGTTCCCTTGAACTATAGACGACCACAGTTGACTGTCTCTTTCATCCATTACAAACTCAGAGCTCAGGGGGTTCTGCTGCTTTACTGTGCTCCTCTGACATCCAGCCTGACCGAATCCGGAATGTTCTTCCTCCTTCTCAGTCTTTATTACAAACTCTAGGACACTGGTCTCCTCCTCACCACGGCGCCCAGACTGAGACTGGCACAGTTCACTAAGCTTCTCTTGATCTTCTGCCAGCTGCTCCTCCAGGAGGATTATTGGGACTTGATTCTCCTCTTCTTCCAAGTGCTGATGATTCCCAATGGGAAGCTTCTGAATGGCATTATTGCCGTATGTGGTGTTTCCTAGATAGAAGGTACAAAGACAATAGTTATAATTGCAAACAAAAGAAAGGATATATTTGTAGTTACTTACAGTATGTCAACAATTGTATGCCCAATAAAAATATATATTTGCAAAGCAAATGTTATCAAATGAAGGTTCAACACCATGGCCAGTATAACACTGTTTGGAAACAAAGTAGCCTAAGCCACCCTATTCCCTACATAGTGCACTACTTTTAACCAGAGCTTTACGGGCCCCTGTTCAAAAGTAGTGCACTATATAGGGAATAGGGTGCCATTTGGGACAGCGCCCCTGTTTTGAACGGAAGTAAAATGGCCCAATGAATGCAGTTACCCTGTCCAATGGCCCAATGAATGCAGTTACCCTGTCCAATGGCCCAATGAATGCAGTTACCCTGTCTAATGGCCCAATGAATGCAGTTACCCTGTCCAATGGCCCAATGAATGCAGTTACCCTGTCCAATGGCCCAATGAATGCAGTTACCCTGTCCAATGGCCCAATGAATGCAGTTACCCTGTCTAATGGCCCAATGAATGCAGTTACCCTGTCCAATGGCCCAATGAATGCAGTTACCCTGTCCAATGGCCCAATGAATGCAGTTACCCTGTCCAATGGCCCAATGAATGCAGTTACCCTGTCTAATGGCCCAATGAATGCAGTTACCCTGTCCAATGGCCCAATGAATGCAGTTACCCTGTCCAATGGCCCAATGAATGCAGTTACCCTGTCCAATGGCCCAATGAATGCAGTTACCCTGTCTAATGGCCCAATGAATGCAGTTACCCTGTCCAATGGCCCAATGAATGCAGTTACCCTGTCTAATGGCCCAATGAATGCAGTTACCCTGTCTAATGGCCCAATGAATGCAGTTACCCTGTCCAATGGCCCAATGAATGCAGTTACCCTGTCCAATGGCCCAATGAATGCAGTTACCCTGTCCAATAGCCCAATGAATGCAGTTACCCTGTCTAATGGCCCAATGAATGCAGTTACCCTGTCCAATGGCCCAATGAATGCAGTTACCCTGTCCAATGGCCCAATGAATGCAGTTACCCTGTCCAATGGCCCAATGAATGCAGTTACCCTGTCCAATGCCCAATGAATTCAGTTACCCTGTCCACTTGGTTCTCTGTGTTGCTCCCTGCTCCATGATCCATCATCCGGTCTCTCTACCTTAATGAAAGGGGATTCAATCTCTGCAAACTAGAATAATGAAACTATTAGACAGTATGCATTGTCAATTTGTCAGGTTTCAAGTCTGTCAGATTTAATTGGGTTCTGCGTTTTCTAGAGATACTGTATGTTGTTCCTTTCAGCCCTTTGGTCTACTAGGAGCCTAAAGGAATAAGATATTACCAATCTCTGATTCAACTACACAAGAATAATAATATAATATGCCATTTAGCAGACGCATTTATCCAAAGCGACTTATGTGTGCATACATTTTTACGTATGGGTCGTCCCGGGGATCGAACCCACTACCCTGGCGTTACAAGCGCCGTGCTCTACCAACTGAGCTACAGAGGACCAGAATCAGTCTATGGGGCACAGACCTTGACTTCTCCCAAAGCTGACCGAAACGCATCCTCATCTCCTCGCTGACTGGGTCTCCAGTCTGAAGCACAGCTGTCCGTGTATTTTTCTGAAACAGCAAATGATTACAGGCATAAAAGGGGACTCCCAGGACTCTCCAGTAGTATTTTTTTGACAGGTAGGCAACCATATGATTCCGACCTTATTTATGGTCGCTGTAAGTACATCTTCCCTGTATGGTCCGGAGCCGGCGAGATATGGTTCGGGAAAACGTTCCTCAATCAGGGATAGAAGATGGCGCTGTACTCCTAATTGTCCAAAATGATACACTGAGAAGATTGAAATACTAATCATTTTTAACTAAACTGCCCTTTTCGTCCTCATGCTAGGCTAGCTAGGCTAAAGCAACCCATTGGATTCGACAACACTTCTGGTAGCTACTCACCTCAACGCTAGGCGTCGCATTTTCACGGAATCCATGGGCTGCTTTAGCCTAGGTAGACTAGCATAGGGACGAAAAAGGCAGTTTAATAAAGAAATAGCAGTATTTCAATCTTGTCGATGTATCATTTTGGATAATGGGATAATTAGGAGTACAGAGTCATCTTCCATCCTTGGATTGAGGTACGTTTTCTGAGCCATATCTTCTCGCGTCTGCGGTGTCCTGTGTTAGCTGATAGGTAGCCTGACAAAAACTACATTTCTCCCAAATTTGGCCGAATAACATCTATATTTCCATATCTCATGTTAACTGCAGTGTTTTCCTTGAATACACACAAGCACATAAATACTTAGCTAGGTATTTAAAATAGCCTTATCTACAAATAACAATAGAGGCCTATCCTGGCTGCACCGACTGAGCGCTTTGGAACTAACTAGCTAACAGTACCATAAAATGTGGTACAGTACTCACCAGTTTGTCGTGGAATCCGCGCAATCTTCAGTTCATTATCCATCAGGAGCAGTTTTCTCCGCAGAATTTCATTTTCATTATGCTTCCGAGATATTTCGAAATGTAATACAGCACAGTTGTCATCGATCAGTTTGGCGATTTCTGCCACCGCTGATTTGGCTAAAACCTCCATTATCGAGGTTAGTTGTGTCTGAAGGGCGATACAGTTAGACATTTTCAGTGTCGTTTAAAAACGAGTTAATGTTAAGTCTGTGAATGTAAATGTTATTCTAAAAGCTAGCTAGCTACATCAGCCAATTTAAATATCTGCAAAATAAACCTAGCTAACGTTAGCCAGCTACTTCCGAGTCAAAATCTTCTTCTTCTATGATATAATGACGGTCCGCAAACAAATGTAAAATGTGAATGCCGCCACCTACAGTGCTGGAGTGTGTGGTCAATCACGATTTACAACATTAGCTCCATATTTCTAAATCCTCCTACCTAGCTTAGTACTTCTGAGAAAAAAAAAAAAAAGCCTTACTAACTTCTAATAGACCATGCCCCAAATCCCTTCCAAACCCCTCAACCCTGTCCAACCTCAATGACCTTACACTTAAATATTTCCCTCTCTTCAACATACTTACATTTTACATTTTACATTTACGTCATTTAGCAGACGCTCTTATCCAGAGCGACTTACAGTTAGTGAGTGCATACATTATTATTATTGTTTTTTTTTTTCATACTGGCCCCCCGTGGGAATCGAACCCACAACCCTGGCGTTGCAAACGCCATGCTCTACCAACTGAGCTACATCCCTGCCAGCCATTCCCTCCCCTACCCTGGACGACGCTGGGCCAATTGTGCGCCGCCCCATGGGTTTCCCGGTCGCGGCCGGCTATGACAGAGCCTGGATTACTTACAACAATATAACAACTCATGCTCCATCATTTCATCGACCATACACTCCAGACACAAACCAGTCACATGCTTGCCAACCAGATGTAATGACGAGTTCAATGTACAATGTCCTAGACATGTCACGTAAACACCACCTCTTCCTTCCTAATCTGACCTTTGAATCTTGGTCTACTGACCTTTCTTTGGAGGGCATATAAATAATAATAATAATAATAATAATAATAATAATATGCCATTTAGCAGACGCTTTTATCCAAAGCGACTTACAGTCGTGCGTGCATACATTTTTGTGTATGGGTGGTCCCGGGGATCGAACCCACTACCTTGGCGTTACAAGCGCCGTGCTCTACCAGCTGAGCTACAGAGGCCCTTGTTCTCAGAGTACCATCTCTTCTGCCACACATCTATCAAAAAGGCTCTGATCTTACATTTGGCCTCACCTCTACCCAGTGGAACATTAATATCAATTATATCTCGTTTTAAAGCTCTTTTGGCTATCTGGTCTACAATTTCATTAATTTACGGCCATTCTTTGACCCACAACCAAAACTGGAATTTGAGTGGACTTGCTTCTTCCAGTCATCTTCTTCAATATAGACCATACATCCCCTAGCTCAGTACCCCTGCCTATTGTAGAGCAGAACTGTCTCTATGCATTTCTCTTGACAGACTTACATACTAAAGCTCTCTTCCTTTGGAAATCAACTAGATTCTCAGGAGTCATATTCCTACGCAACCCTCTGTAAGCCCTATTTCTTTCTCGATTAGCCACAGTGCACTCTTCAGTCCACCAAGGAACCACCTTCCTTTTGTCACCCACTTCACTCACTGGCACATACAGTGTATTCGGAAAGTATTCAGACCCCTTTACTTTTCCACATTTTGTTACGTTACAGCCTTATTCTAAAATTGATAAAATCGTTTTTTTTACTCATCAACGGACTTGAACCCAATTGAACATCTCTGGAGAGACCTGAAAATAGCTGTACAGCGACACTCCCCATCCAACCTGACAGAGCTTGAGTGGATCTGCAGAGAAGAATGGGATAAACTCCCCAAATACAGGTGCCAAACTTGTAGCATCATACCCAAGAAGACTTGAGGCTGTAATCGCTGCCAAAGGTGCTTCAACAAAGTACTGAGTTAAGGGTCTGAATACATATGGAAATGTGATATTTCCGTTTTTTTATTTTTAATAAATGTGCAAAAATTTCTAAAAACCAGTTTTTGCTTCGTCATTATGGGGTATTGTGTGTAGATTGATGAGAGGGAAAAAAACATTTAATACATGTTAGAATAAGGCTGTAACGTAACAAAATGTGGAAAAAGTCAAGGGGTCTGAATATTTTCTGAATGCACCATATCTCTCTAGAGCCCAATACTCCTGATATTTCATCAAACATCGCTACAGATAGTTGACGACAAGGGTTGTAAAAATGTTGCTACTTAATATTACTACCTGCGCTGTAGATTTTCACCATCACACATTCATATTCAGATGGGACAGGTATATTATGATATACAAGACCTTCCCTTATGAACGTAGCACACCCACCACACTGTCCAACTGATCTATCAGATCTCACTGAACAATAACAAGGAATAATAAAATCAAGATGCGGTCTAAACCACATTTCTTGAACACATATCAAATCAGGTTTGATCTCTAAATCAACGACATACTTCTTAAAGTCCTGACCGTCAGCAATAAGGCTTCTGGCATTCCACTGAAGGATGACACAAACCATTACTCTAATTATCATTATACTTAGATGTTCAAATCAGTAGTATTATTAGAAGTTAACATATCAACAATCATGGTGAATGTAACATCTCTTACTCCAAAAACTCTGTTGCTGCTTCCACAATGACCTTCAACTTGGCAGTTCTTCTTTCCTCAAGTGCAGTCATGTTGACAACCTTTCTAATGACGGCTATCAAGTCTATCTGGTTAACTATCAAGGTGTCCTTTGACACAACACATTTGTGAGAGCAAGATTTCAGAACAGGCCTCGTAACCGTGTCTGGACCAACATAAGCAACATTTCCTACAGTAGGTCCACTTATTCCAGGAGTAACCTTATTAACTCCATCATGCTGCCTCGTGGTTCCACCAATCTGCCTTGCAGCCTTTGCATAAGAGACATTATGAGTGATTTGATATCTTTGGGCCTCTCATGCCTCTTTCTGCACCTGGCATCCACCAAATGCTGCACCGTGTTCCCAATCACAACATTGAACCTTGACATTGTTCCCACATTCACCATAATCATGTTCCCCTCCACACTTGGCACATATTTTCTTTCCTTTGCACAGAGCCGCTACCTCCCATTCAAAACACCTTAGTGGAGGTGGGCAAAACCTTCTCAAACATGAGTCAAAATTTTTGTTACCGTAAGTACAAGGGCAGAAATAGGAATCCTCTTATAAAACATTTTATTTTACTGTCAATAAGTAAAACGACGAACACACAAAATTGAGACGTTCACAATTTTACATTTATTTTAAAAATACACAAGCAGAAACCAAAAAAACAACAAATCAAAGCAAACATAAATTAGGTCGATTTTCCTGCGTTAAGATAGCTGGAGTAAAATACTCAATAATAAAAAATTTTAAAAAGTATTTGATCCCCTGCTGATTTTGTACGTTTGCCCACTGACAAAGAAATGTTCAGTCTATAATTTTAATGGTAGGTTTATTTGAACAGTGAGAGACAGGATAACAACAACAAAATCAAGAAAACGCATGTAAAAAAATTTATAAATTGATTTGCATTTTAATGAGGGAAATACGTTTTTGACCCCTCTCAATCAGAAAGATTTCTGGCTCCTAGGTGTCCCAGATTGATTGATTGCTTCTGTGGACAGGTGTCTTTTATAGAGGTAACAAGCTGAGATTAGGAGCACTCCCTTTAAGAGTGTGCTCCTAATCTCAGCCTGTTACCTGTATAAAAGACACCTGTCCACAGAAGCAATCAATCAGATTCCAAACTCTCCACCATGGTCCCCCAAAGAAATGCCACCCCACACCATGACCGACCCACCGCCAAACCGGTCATGCTGGAGGATGTTGCAGGCAGCAGAACGTTCTCCACGGCGTCTCCAGACTCTGTCATGTCTGTCACATGTGCTCAGTGTGAACCTGCTTTCATCTGTGAAGAGCACAGGGCGCCAGTGGCGAATTTGCCAATCTGCACGGTGTTGGGCTGTAAGCACAACCCCCACCTGTGGACGTCGGGCCCTCATACCACCCTCATGGAGTCTGTTTCTGACCGTTTGAGCAGACACATGCACATTTGCGGCCTGCTGGAGGTCATTTTGCAGGGCTCTGGCAGTGCTCCTCCTGCTCCTCCTTGCACAAAGGCGGAGGTAGCGGTCCTGCTGCTGGGTTGTTGCCCTCCTACGGCCTCCTCCACGTCTCCTGATGTACTGGCCTGTCTCCTGGTAGCGCCTCCATGCTCTGGACACTACGCTGACAGACACAGCAAACCTTCTTGTCACAGCTCGCATTGATGTGCCATCCTGGATGAGCTGCACTACCTGAGCCACTTGTGTGGGTTGTAGACTCCGTCTCATGCTACCACTAGAGTGAAAGCACCGCCAGCATTCAAAAGTGACCAAAACATCAGCCAGGAAGCATAGGAACTGAGAAGTGGTCACCACCTGCAGAACCACTCCTTTATTGGGGGTGTCTTGCTAATTGCCTATAATTTCCACCTGTTGTCTATTCCATTTGCACAACAGCATGTGAAATGTATTGTCAATCAGTGTTGCTTCCTAAGTGGACAGTTTGATTTCACAGAAGTGTGATTGACTTGGAGTTACATTGTGTTGTTTAAGTGTTCCCTTAATTTTTTTGAGCAGTGTATAACATCTTATCAACACAATTTAGTTGTACTTCTAAATTGTTGCAACACCAACTTGTTACCAATAGCAGACACATTTCCCATACTCATTAATTGGTGTTGATTTGAGTTTTGATGAGGACGAAACAAAGGGTGCATCCCAAATGGCAATCCATTTCCTAAAAAGTAGTGCACTAAATAGGGAATAGGGTGCCATTCGGAACGCAAACCAAGACTCTTTGGCCCTTGATTAACCTGTATGAAGTCTCTGATGAGCTTTCAGGCTGCTCTTCTGAGTGAAACTCTTACCACATATCTCACAGCTGTAGGGCTTCTCACCTGTATGAGTGTGCTGGTGTCTTTCAAAATGACTGTGGCGATCAAAACTCTTTCCACAAAAGGAGCATATGAAACATCTATTTCTGGTGTCGTCTGTGGTGGCACTGGCACTGCTGCCCTCTGTACTGTCAAAACTGTCTATACCAAGGGCAAATAAAATTCCCTCTTGACTGTAGTTTGGTTCTGTGATGTACTCTCTCATTGCTGTTTCCTCCTCTACAGGAAGTGGTGGAGGTGGTACCCGGTCCTGAAACCTGGGTAGTATTCTCTCATCAGCATCCTCCCTGTTCCTTGCATGTAGAGCCATCCCTGCATACTGCTCTTCCTCAATCATATCCAGCTTGTCTTCCTCATCCTGAAAAGACAAGTCTTCAAGTTCCACCTCTCTAGAAGCTGACGTATAGAACCCCTGGTGGTGGTGGTGGTGGTGCAGTCCATCAAAAGGACTGGGATGGTATTTGACACTGGGTGAAACAGGATGGGAATTCTGCTGCTTTGTCACATCGGAGGAGCAACCTGGATGTACTGATCCAGACTCGGTATCACTGTGCCTCTCTGTGAAAGATCTACACAGCTGCGTCTCCCTCTCATCCATGACATACTCTGGGTCGTCCTGATAACCTGGTCGCTCTGTGGTTTGTTGGTGTTGATGTCCTGACTGACTGAGTATCTGGGATCCAAACTGTTTCTCTTGCTCCGCTTTCCCCACCAAGCCCTGCCCCCTGCCCTCCTCCTCACTGTGCCCACAGACAGGCTGTGCTTCAGCAGGTGGGGGCTGATCCATCGGTTCCTCTGGGTTCTCCGAGGGTCTAGGATAAACGTCAGGCTTCTCATCATCAAGCGGAGGTTGTCCCGTTAGCATGTCAGCACCGTCTGCTTGACAGGAAAAGAGTATGAAGTATTTTAGCATAGATTTTAACAACAATACGGCAATTCAAACAATGTAAATCATCCAACGTGAACTGTTTAACTTCATCATAAACCACTGATAGAGAACGGGAAAACACTTTGTGTCCCAAATGGCACCCTATTCTGTATGTAGTGCACTACTATTGATCAGATCCCTATGGGCCCAGGTGAAAAGTAGTGCACTATAAATGGAATAGGGTACCATTAAGGACGCACCTTATATAATAGGCATACTGTCTGTTAATTACAGAATAATTAACGGATTTACGCACTTAAGAGTTAACCTTTTTCATGTATTAAAAGTATGAAAACACATCAATATTATTCTCGTCTCTTACCTCTGTGAGTTTTCAGATGCCCTTTGAGGCTACCCTTCTGGTTGAAACGCCTTCCACATATGTCACAACTGTACGGTTTCTCACCCGTATGAATTCGCTGGTGCCTTTCCAGATGACCAACACGCTCAAAAACTTTCCCACAGAATGAGCAGATGAAGCACTTCTTGTCCTTGGTGACTCCTTGGAAGGTTTTAACTTTCCTTGGAAAACCAGAGAAGATGGGCTGATGGTTCAGAGAAGCCCCGTCCATGCCCTGTGAGTTTGGCTGTACTGTCCCGTCACTTGCTATCAAGAGTGTGTCTGAAGGTCCATAATGTTGCTGTCTGAGCTGTAAAATCATATCCTCTCTGACATCTACATATGGTTTCCCTGGAAATGAAGCACTGCTGCATGACGCCGCCGCCATACCTGGGACAGGAGGTACAGGAGAGTGATCAGTGAGACACTGGGAGTTCTGACCTGAACTGCTGAAATATTCTGAATTGCTCGTCTCTATATCATTGTCTGCTTGTGAACCGGACATCCACGGCTGGCTGTCTCTCTCGTACATTGACAGTTCCTCATCCAGTTGATGTTCTGCTCTCCCTGCAGTCTGTTCTTCTGCTTTATGATCCAGTATCTGGGATGCATCCTTCTCCTCCCCTGGCTCAGACTTCATAGGCATTTCAGGAGCAGTTTGGATCACTTCGTCCTTTTCGTTGCACCGCTCTTCCTCAGACTGACGTCTATCCAGGGAAGGCTTCTCCTCTGTGTTAGCTAGTCCGTCCATCGATACTGTGTGGAAAGATCACATTTGATTGATAAAATATTGATGCATCGGTTGTGTCCCAAATAGCACCCTATGGGCTCTGGTCAAAAGTAGTGCACTACATAGGGAAAAGGGTGCCATATGGGATGCATACATGGAATTATTTATGCCCTATAATAACTAGCGTACTATCTGATGTCATTATCTAGTGATTCTAGTATCTTACCTCTGTGAGTCTTCAGATGCCCTTTGAGGCTACCCTTCTGGTTGAAACACCTTCCACAAATGTCACAACTGTACGGTTTCTCACCCGTATGAATTCGCAGATGTCTTTCAAGATGACTGTAACGTTCAAAACTCTTTCCACACAGTGTGCAAATGAAGTGTTTATTAACCTGGCAAAACCTATTGGTCCTCGCTCTCCTTGCAGTATTATAATTCGGGCCAAAACCGAATACGCTTTGAGGGTCTGGGTTTGACTTTACTGTGCCGTCGCTTGTTCTCCTGAGCGCATCTGACTGACGATAATGTTGTTGCTGTCTGAGCTGTAAAATCATATCCTGTCTGACATCTGACTCTAAATATGGTTTCCCTGGAAACGAAACACTGCTGCATGATGCTTCCGCCATTCCGGAGGTTCCAGGAGAGTGATCAGGGAGACACTGAGGGTTCCGACCTGAACTGTTATTAAAATCCTCTGAATTGCTCGTCTCCATATCATTGTCTTCTTGTGTACTAGACATCCACAGCTGGCTGACTCTCTCGTACGTTGACAGTTCAGCATCCAGATGATCCTTGTCTTTTCTCCCTGCAGTGTGCTCTTCCTGGTCACCCTCCTCCGCTCCTGGCTCAGTCTTCACTGGAGTCTCATCCGCAGGTCGAACGCCTTCATCCTTTTCATTACCATATTCCTCAGGCTGCAGTTTCTCAAGCGACGTCCTCCCCACACAAGTGGTACCGCTTTTACCAGGCCCTGTGGAAACATTCAGTCATCAAAATCCTTCATCGTTTGTTTTAATAGTAATCAAAATAGACCAATATGTTATATTGGGCTCATTTCTGGAGGGGGAAATTATATTTGAGATGTCAGTATCATTTTATTTTGGAGTAGGATTTCCCTTTAAAAAGTCACCAGAACTGACCTTCTCACAGTCATTCTCCCCCCCCCCAATACTGTTAGGTCCCTCCGCGACCCCCAGCGCGCCCCCCAAACTAGGGACCACCCATCTCCCAAATCAACCACTGAGTACACCCCCTGGACAGGATACTAGTCTGTTGTAGGGCCTTACTCCCAATCCATCTCCTTAATGCAAGTACCAAACAGAGTCTGTGTTCAAATCAATGACTTGTATAATACACTAGATGACTGATAGGGGGCGCTGTGTTGAAGCCACTGTGCCTCCATCTTGGCAATCCCTCACCATTGTAAAGAAATATTTTGGAAGGTATAGAAACGCATTTATTAATGTCTACATTACTTAATTCATACTTTTACATTATATTATGTGAGCTAAAAATAAAATAAAATACATAAAAACGTTTTCCTTAAAGTATAGTTTTTTTTTTAGATGACTAACGTTACTGTACCCACTACAACAACAAAAATACTTAAATGCATGTAATTTTGTCTTTGAAACATTTAATTTAAATACTGGGCTCCCGAGTGGCGCAGTGGTCTAAGGCACTGCATCTCAGTGCTTGAGGCGTCACTACAGACCCCCTGGTTCGATTCCAGGCTGTATCACAACCGGCCGTGATTGGGAGTCCCATAGGGGCTGCGCACAACTGGCCCAGCGTCGTCCGGGTTTGGCTGGTGTAGGCTGTCATTGTAAATAAGAATTTGTTAGGTAAAATAAATAAAAACTGTAGAATTCCATTCATTCCTTTGGAGGACTACTCCTACTGGGGAGTGCCGGTAGCTTCAAAGTCACTCAATGGCCAATACATAACATTAGCAATCCAGGACTATATATAAACATCACTTACATTTTAGTCATTTAGCAGACGCTCCTATCCAGAGTGCATACATTTTTTCATACTTGTTCAAACCCCCAACCTTCCAATCTCAGGGCGTAGGCCTGCACTCTGACCACAAGGCCACTGAGTTGGTTATAATGATAGTCTTTCCTATTCATCTCCCATCCCATTGGGCAGTCAGAGATATGACTGGAGGACGAGGCCTTCAGACTGAAAATTATTAGCCCTGAGAACGTGAGTAGGCTGACTAAATAAGCCTAGCTACATTGTTTCCCTGCGAAATGGTAACATTGTTAGAATACTAATGTTACGTGCACAGTTAGCTATTGATTGATAGTAAAAGTGAGTTAGTACTACTACGTCGACCCACCTCTCCCAAGATTCCCAGCAGCGACTGATCGACCATGATGAATGCGTTTTCGAGCTTGAATCCCTCGAGCTCTTCGAAGCTCGCTGTCAAGTTGTTGTACAGTCTTTTTCAGGACGTTGATTTCATTTTCCCGTTGACACATTTCCACACGTAACACAACTATGCCATCGTCGACTACTTTGCTAATTTCTGCAACCGCAGTTTTAGAAAGTACCTCTATGATGGAAGCGATCTGAGCCCGGAGCGAAACACTGCTCAACATTTTCAGATGTTTGCGAAAACTAAACAGAGCTCTGTCTGACTTCTGCAGAATATTTAAAAGTTGTATCTAAGTAATATGCTACTGGTGACTAATAATATGGTTTGAATATGCTAGGAACAATTCGACCCGTGTAGTTCTGTGCTAATCGCTGCATGCACCACTGTGAAGCAGGCAAGGATAACTAAGTACTTCCGGGTCACGGATTTTTTGTAATCTTTCAGAATAAGAGTCATGTCATGTATACTTTGTGAACGAATAATTAGGGCGAAAATGTCCAGAATTATCTATATATTATATTCTTGTTATCATACAAAGAATAATTCAAAATACTTCTATTCGATATTATGTGATTTATTTGTTTATTTTTTCAAGCCTAAATGGTCAACAATGTTTTTTTTGTGTGTACTCCTACCATTTATTGTACCATACACAATTTCCTGTACATCGTGTAGTTTACAAATCCACAGAGTTTACACCCAGAGGATCGTCGGTGCTCATTTTGCGGCCCTTAAAGAGTGTCCAATCAGCTAAATTCCAATCATCATCATTAGGATAATGTAGGTCATTTACAGGTGATCCACTGATCACATTGTTTCCATTGTTTCGCTTAAGCAGTTAGCTTCTCACCTAATCACCTGCTAATAGTCGGAATTTGGCACCTCCATTATAAGGCAATCCAAGAGTGCAAGTCTGGTATGGAATGGCGTTTTATTTCATACTGCAAGCAAATGAAGAATAAGATAAAATGATAAATGTATTCCTTTGTAATTAAGATATAGTCCTGAATTAGTCAGTCAGCAGAGAGTTAAAGTGACAGTACAAAAGTGCAGACTGGACCCTGGTTTTATGGACACAATGGATCGTTTTGCCTGTACAGTGCTATATTTGTACCATTGAGGGCCGGTTTCCCAGACAGATATTAAACCTAGTCCTGGACTAAAAAGCTTATTCAATGACGATTCTCCATTGAAAGTGCTTCTTAGTCCAGAACTAGGTTAAATCTGTGTCTGAGAAACCGTCCCATAGTGTCCAGGGGCCCCGTGCAAACGTTTTGTTAAAACTCATCTGTTTTGTATGCTATGGACTCTAGTGAGTAGGCTGGACCCTGGTTTTATGGACACACAATCGATTATGTACGGTGCAATATTTGTGTCCAATATGAAAAACGTACTGAATTTAAGCTGATTGGTCACATTTTAAGGAACACAAAATGATCAGTGGCACTCCTCTGGGTGTAAACTCTGTGGATTTGGAAAGTAGAAGTGCTCCTGAGTAGAATGAATCCCCCCTTTTACTGCGACACAACATACAGGAAATTGTGTATGGTGCAATATGTATGTCTAATATGAAAAACCTACTAATATGAAAAACGATTTAAATGTGTTTTCTAAAGTTTATTATAATAATTATAATATTTATATTATAATTTTTTTGTACAATTATATTTATTATCCTATTTTTTATGACCTTAGCTGCCTATAGACCTACTATATTATTATTATTATTATTATTATTATTATTATTATTATTAACAGTAGCATTATAAATAATGTTTTGTTGTTTGAATTTCTGGTGTTACCATAATAACTATCTAGTAATATAAATAAATAAATAAATTGGTCATTTAGCAGACGCTCTTATCCAGAGCGACTTACAGGAGCAATTAGGGTTAAGTGCCTTGCTCAAGGGCACATCGACAGATTTTTCACCTAGTCGGCTCGGGGATTAGAACCAGCGACCTTTCGGTTACTGGTACAACGCTCTTAACCACTAAGCTACCTGCCGCCCGTAATCATTACTTCCAATGCTGTTAAAATATTGGCAATGCTATAATATTATTTGTGCTACTAAGCCTATTAACTTTTTTCCATTTTTTATATAGTCAAACAAAATTCTAAGTCTGCTAACATTTCCTAATAAAATGTTACGAATTTCGACAAAGAAAAATCTTACTTGTGGGACTTTTATTCTGAAGGGAAATTGCCGAGGTCAAGGCCTTATTCTTGCTGGTTTTCAGCGCCTCAGAGCTCATGCACGCAACAAAGTAAAATAGGGGGGATTATGATGGTAAATGATGAAAGTAGTGAACAGTAAATAGAGGAGATTATGCGCAAAGGAAATTGAGATCTCATTTCGCTTTTTTGAAGAAACAAAGAAAAATAACATGACAAGAGGTTCCACATCTTTAATACTTTATATATTAATACTTTATATTTTGGAAACCTAAACCTTCTCAGTACAGTTGGAAAATATCTCCGGTAAACTTTATTTTGAATCCCAAAATACAAGAACTGAAAATAATGTACTTTTTACTCCATACATTTTCCCTGACAAGCAAAAAGTATTCATTACATTTTGAATGCTTAGCAGGACAGGAAAATGGTCCAATTCACACACTTATCAAGAGAACATCCCTGGTCATCTACTGCCTCTGATCTGGCGGACTCACTAAACACACATGCTTCGTTTGTAAATGATGTCTGAGTGTTGAAGTGTGCCCTTGGCTATCCGTAAATAAATAAAAAACCGTCTGTGCCGTCTGGTTTGCTTAATATAAGGAATTTGAAATAATTTATACTTTTACTCTTGATACTTAAGTATATTTAAAACCAAATACTTTTAGACTTTTACTCAAATAGTATTTTACTGGGTGACTTTCACTTTTACTTGAGTCATCTTCTATTAAGGTATCTTTACTTTTACTCAAGTATGACAATTATATACTTTTCCCACCACTGGCTATAACCATGTCACCGCCATGATAAAAATGTCATAACACATGGACTCGAGTGATTGGCTACCAGCAAGCTATAAACATGTGATTGGATGTTTTAACGTTCATTTCAAAAAGGGTCCCTGCTATCTGGAATCCTTGGGATGTCTAACTCTGACATCACCCCATGGAATTTGAAACTTAAAATTATTAAAGCGGCAGGTAGCTTAGCGGGTAAGAGCGTTGTGCCAGTAACCGAAAGGTCGCTGGTTCTAATCCCAGAGCCGACTAGGTGAAAAATCTGTCGATGTGCCCTTGAGCAAGGCACTTAACCCTAATTGCTTCTGTAAGTTCCTCTGGATAAGAGTGTCTGCTAAATGACTAAAAATGTAAATGTAAAGCCCCCAGCTAGCTGAATCCCAGACAGTGGTAAAGTGTGGGAGGCAATGTCTGCTCAGGCCTTAGGGCAGCGTTTCCCCTTTACGATTCTTACATTCCTATTTATGTAGCTAGTAACAGGTAGGTAGGGTTGCCATGTCCATGTTTATCCTGCAAATTGGGCTACTTTGAAAATGATGTTATGGGTGAAAATGTATTATTGGTCACGGCTTGCAGGTTTTTGGGCTACTTCTGAACTGCACCACGGCCGCCTTGGCATTTTTAAATTTTTTATTGATGAATTTAACGGTCAAATAAAATGTTATTCATCACATGCTTTGTAAACAACAGGTTAGGGTTAGGGTTTCACTAACAGTGAAATGCTTACGGGCCCTCCCCAACAATGCACAGAGAAAGACAAATTAAAACCCAAAAAAGTAATAACACGTAATAATAAATACACAGTGAGTAACGATAACTTAGCTATATACACAGGGTAACTGTACCGAGTCGATGTGCAGGGGTACAAGGTCTTTGAGGTAGATATGTACATATAACTAGGAATAAAGTGACTAGGCAACAGGATAGATAATAAACAGTAGCATCAGTGTATGTGATGAGTCAAAAAAGTTACTGCAAAAAGGGTCAATGCAGATAGTCCGGGTAGCTATTTGGTTAACTATTTAGCAGTCTTATGGCTTGGGGGTAAAAGCTGTTCAGGCTCCTGTTGGTTCCAGACTTGGTGCATCGGTAGCGCTTGCCATGCGGTAGCAGAGAGAACAGTCTATGACTTGGGTGGCTGGAGACGTTGACAATCTTTAGGGCCTTCCTCTGACACCGCCTGGTATAGAGGTCCTGGATGGCAGGGAGCGCGGCCCCAGTGATGTACTGGGCCATACGCACTACCCTCTGTAGCACCTTGCGGTCGGAGGCCAAGCAGTTGCCATACCAGGCGGTGATGCAACCAGTCAAGATGCTCTCAATGATGCAGCTGTAGAACTTTTTGACGATCTGAGGGCCCATGCCAAATCTTTTCAGCCTCTTGAGGGGGAAGAGGTGTTGTCATGCCCTCTTCACGGCTGTGTTAGTGTGTGTGTACCATGATAGATCCTTAGCGATGTGGACAACAAGGAACTTGACGCTCTCGACCTGCTCCACTACAGCCCCATCAATGTGAATGGGGGCGTGCTCGGCCCTCTGTTTACTGTAGTCCACGATCATCTCCTTTGTCTTGTTGACATTGAGGGAGAGGTTGTTGTCCTGGCACCACACTGCCAGGTCTCTGACCTCCTCCCTATAGGCTGTCTCATCATCATCGGTGATCAGAACTACCACCGTCTTGTCGTCAGCAAACTTCATGATGGTGTCGTGTACAGCCACACAGTCGTGAGCGAATAGGGAGTACAGGAGAGGACTAAGCAGGCACCCCTGAGGGGCCCCCGTGTTGAGGGTCAGCATTACATATGTCAGGAAGTCCTTGGTCCACTTGCAAAGGGAGGTGTTCAGTCCCAGATTCCTTAGATTAGTGATGAGCTTAGAGGGCTTAGTGATGAGCTATGGTGTTGAATGCTGAGCTGCAGTCAGCTGTAGGTGTTCCTATTGTCCAGGTGGGAGAGGGCAGTGTGGAATAGAGATTTCGTCATCTGTGGATCTGTTGGGGCGGTATGAGAATTGGAGTGGGTCCAGGGTGTCTGGGATGATGGTGTTGATGTGAGCCATGACCAGCCTTTCAAAGCTTTTCATGGCTACAAATGTGAGTGCTACGGGGTGATAGTCATTTAGGCAGGTTACCTTGGCATTCTTGGGCACAGGGACTGTGATGGTCTGCTTGAAACATGTAGGTACTACAGACTGGGTCAGGGAGAGGTTGAAAATGTCATTGAAGACACTTGCCAGCTGGTCAGCGCATGCTCTGATTGCGTGTCCTGGTAATCCTTCTGTTAGCCTGTTTAAATGTCTTACTCACATTGGCTATGGAGAGCGTGATCACACAGTCGTCCAGAACAGCTGGTGCTCTCATGCATGGTTCAGTGTTGCTTGCCTAGAAGCATTTAGCTAGTCTGGTAGGCTAGCGTCACTGTGCAGCTCACGGCTCGGTTTCCCTTTGTAATCTGTGATAGTTTGCAAGCCCTGCCACATCCAACGGGCGTCAGAGCCGGCGTAGTAGGATTCGATCTTAATACTGTATTGACGCTTTACCTGCTTGATGGCTCGTCGGAGGTCGTAGCGGGATTTCTTAGAAATTTCCGGATTAGAGTCCCCGCTCCTTGAAAGTGGCAGCTCTAGCCTTTAGCTCAGTGCAGATGTCTTCTGGTTGGGATACAGTGAGGGAAAAAAGTATTTGATCCCCTGCTGATTTTGTACGTTTGCCCACTGACAAAGAAATGATCAGTCTATAATTTTAATGGTAGGTTTATTTGAACAGTGAGAGACAGAATAACAACAAAAAAATCCAGAAAAACGCATGTCAACATTTTTATAAATTGATTTGCATTTTAATGAGGGAAATAAGTATTTGACCCCTCTGCAAAACATGACTTAGTACTTGGTGGCAAAACACTTGTTGGCAATCACAGAGGTCAGACGTTTCTTGTAGTTGGCCACCAGGTTTGCACATATCTCAGGAAGGATTTTGTCCCACTCCTCTTTGCAGATCTTCTCCAAGTCATTAAGGTTTCGAGGCTGACGTTTGGCAACTCGAACCTTCAGCTCCCTCCACAGATTTTCTATGGGATTAAGGTCTGGAGACTGGCTAGGCCACTCCAGGACCTTAATGTGCTTCTTCTTGAGCCACTCCTTTGTTGCCTTGGCCGTGTGTTTTGGGTCATTGTCATGCTGGAATACCAATACACGACCCATTTTCAATGCCCTTGCTGAGGGAAGGAGGTTCTCACTCAAGATTTGACGGTACATGGCCCCGTCCATCGTCCCTTTGATGCGGTGAAGTTGTCCCTTAGCAGAAAAACACCCCCAAATCATAATGTTTCCACCTCCATGTTTGACAGTGGGGATGGTGTTTTTGGGGTCATAGGCAGCATTCCTCCTCCTCCAAACACGGCGAGTTGAGTTGATGCCAAAGAGCTCCATTTTGGTCTCATCTGACCACAACACTTTCACCCAGTTCTCCTCTGAATCATTCAGATGTTCATTGGCAAACTTCAGACGGGCATGTATATGTGCTTTCTTCAGCAGGGGGATTTCAGTCCTTCACGGCGTAGTGTGTTACCAATTGTTTTCTTCGTGACTATGGTCCCAGCTGCCTTGAGATCATTGACAAGATCCTTCCATGTAGTTCTGGGCTGATTCCTCACCGTTCTCATGATCATTGCAACTCCACGAGGTGAGATCTTGCATGGAGCCCCAGGCTGAGGGAGATTGACAGTTATTTTGTGTTTCTTCCATTTTCGAATAATCGCACCAACTGTTGTCACCTTCTCACCAAGCTGCTTGGCGATGGTCTTGTAGCCCATTCCAGCCTTGTGTAGGTCTACAATCTTGTCTCTGACATCCTTGGAGAGCTCTTTGATCTTGGCCATGGTGGAGAGTTTGGAATCTGATTGATTGATTGCTTCTGTGGACAGGTGTCATTTATACAGGTAACAAGCTGAGATTAGGAGAACTCCCTTTAAGAGTGTGCTCCTAATCTCAGCTCGTTATCTGTATAAAAGACACCTGGGAGCCAGAAATCTTTCTGATTGAGAGGGGGTCAAATACTTATTTCCCTCATTAAAATGCAAATCATTTTCCTTGCATTAAAGTCCCCGGCCTCTAGGAGCGCCACCTCTGGATGAGCATTTTCTTGTTTGCTTATGGACCTACAGTGGGGAAAAAAAGTATTTAGTCAGCCACCAATTGTGCAAGTTCTCCCACTTAAGAAGATGAGAGAGGCCTGTAATTTTCATCATAGGTACACGTCAACTATGACAGACAAATTGAGAAAAAAAAATCCAGGAAATCACATTGTAGGATTTTTTATGAATTTATTAGCAAATTATGGTGGAAAATAAGTATTTGGTCAATAACAAAAGTTTCTCAATACTTTGTTATATACCCTTTGTTGGCAATGACACAGGTCAAACGTTTTCTGTAAGTCTTCACAAGGTTTTCACACACTGTTGCTGGTATTTTGGCCCATTCCTCCATGCAGATCTCCTCTAGAGCAGTGATGTTTTGGGGCTGTCGCTGGGCAACACGGACTTTCAACTCCCTCCAAAGATTTTCTATGGGGTTGAGATCTGGAGACTGGCTAGGCCACTCCAGGACCTTGAAATGCTTCTTAGGAAGCCACTCCTTCGTTGCCCGGGCGGTGTGTTTGGGATCATTGTCATGCTGAAAGACCCAGCCACGTTTCATCTTCAATGCCCTTGCTGATGGAAGGAGGTTTTCACTCAAAATCTCACGATACATGGCCCCATTCATTCTTTCCTTTACACGGATCAGTCGACCTGGTCCCTTTGCAGAAAAACAGCCCCAAAGCATGATGTTTCCACCCCCATGCTTCACAGTAGGTATGGTGTTCTTTGGATGCAACTCAGCATTCTTTGTCCTCCAAACACGACGAGTTGAGTTTTTACCAAAAAGTTATATTTTGGTTTCATCTGACCATATGACATTCTCCCAATCCTCTTCTGGATCATCCAAATGCACTCTAGCAAACTTCAGACGGGCCTGGACATGTACTGGCTTAAGCAGGGGGACACGTCTGGCATTGCAGGATTTGAGTCCCTGGCGGCGTAGTGTGTTACTGATGGTAGGCTTTGTTACTTTGGTCCCAGCTCTCTGCAGGTCATTCACTAGGTCCCCCCGTGTGGTTCTGGGATTTTTGCTCACCGTTCTTGTGATCATTTTGACCCCACGGGGTGAGATCTTGCGTGGAGCCCCAGATCGAGGGAGATTATCAGTGGTCTTGTATGTCTTCCATTTCCTAATAATTGCTCCCACAGTTGATTTCTTCAAACCAAGCTGCTTACCTATTGCAGATTCAGTCTTCCCAGCCTGGTGCAGGTCTACAATTTTGTTTCTGGTGTCCTTTGACAGCTCTTTGGTCTTGGCCATAGTGGAGTTTGGAGTGTGACTGTTTGAGGTTGTGGACAGGTGTCTTTTATACTGATAACAAGTTCAAACAGGTGCCATTAATACAGGTAATGAGTGGAGGACAGAGGAGCCTCTTAGAGAAGAAGTTACAGGTCTGTGAGAGCCAGAAATCTTGCTTGTTTGTAGGTGACCAAATACTTATTTTCCACCATAGTTTGCAAATAAATTCATAAAAAATCATACAATGTGATTTTCTGGATTTCTTTTCCTCAATTTGTCTGTCATAGTTGACGTGTACCTATGATGAAAATTACAGGCCTCTCTCATCTTTTTAAGTGGGAGAACTTGCACAATTGGTGGCTGACTAAATACTTTTTCTCCCCACTGTATACAGCTCGTCGAGTGCGGTCTTGGTGCCAGCATCGGTTTGTGGTGGTAAATAGACAGCTGCAAAAAATATAGATAAACTCTCTTGGTAAATAGTATGGTCTAAAGGTTATTCTAACTCAGGCGAGTAGAACCTCCTGACTTCCTTCATATTAGAGATCACACACCAGCTGTTGTTAACAAAGAGACACACACCACCCCCCTTGAGCTTACCTGAGGCTGCCGTTCGGTCCTGCCAATGCATAGAAAAACCAGCTAGATGTATATTATCCATTTCCTTGTTCAGCCACGACTCCGAGTAACACAGGATATTACAGTTCTTCAGGTCCCGTTGATAGGATAGTCTTGAATGGAGCTCGTCCAGTTTGTTCTCCAGTGATTGTACGTTGGCCAATAGAACGGAGGGTTTATTTACTCTCCGACGTAGTTTCATCAGGATGTCCGCACGTCTTCCTTTTCTGAGTTGTGCCAGTAACCCGAAAGGTCGCTGGTTCTAATCCCCGAGCCGACTAGGTGAAAAATCTGTCGATGTTACCTTGAGCAAGGCACTTCACCCTAATTGCTCCTGTAAGTCGCTCTGGATAAGAGTGTCTGCTAAATGACTTAAATGTAAAAATGTGAGAAGTATGTCGTGCGCCGCCGACTCGTTGAAGTAGAAATCTTTGAGGGGGGTGTGTGTGTTGAGGACAGTCATTAGTGTTGGGAGAGTGATGCAGCAGGCAGTCATGACAAGTGATGTGAGAACAAAGGACTAATCAACTAGCACTAGCTAGCTAAATACTTCTCCCTCATAATTCTTGTTTGCCTCATTTGTTGTATCCTGACCGCCCCCCAGTCCTACCAATCATTACTAGAGCCAACACAGCAAGGGAGAGAAACTGATAAATAATCATCCAACAGTTAGAGAGAGGATCGAAAGATGTGCTTTCTCACTGGGTATGTAGCCAGGGCTAGTCGCCCTGAGGACTATAAAAAAAACGATGTCTGGGAAATTCCACAAATTAACTTTTAACAAGGCACACCTGTTAATTGAAATCCATTCTAGGTGACTACCTCATGAAGCTGGTTGCGAGAATGCCAAGAGTGTGCAAAGCTGTCATTAAGGCAAAGGGTGGCTACTTTGAATAATCTAAAATCTAAAATATATTTTGATTTGTTTAACACTTTTTTGGTTACTACATGATCCATATGTGTTATTTCATAGTTTTGATGTCTTCACTATTATTATACAATGTATAAAATAGTAAAAATAAAGAAAAACCCTTGAATGAGTAGGTGTGTCCAAACTTTTGACTGGTACTGTATATATATATATATATATATATATATATATATATATATATATATATATATATATATATATATATGTGTGTATGTATGTATGTGTGTGTGTGAATATTATTTATTTATTTAGTTTTCATTGTTGGACATCAAAGACTATAAAACACCAGGAAATCAGCTCCAAGTGATTTAATTTAAGAAATCTGTTCCCAAGTATTCCCACACATAATAGAGAGACATGTGATTGTATACAAATGTAAGCAAGGTTTGAAATGATTATGTTTTAGTCAAACATTATATCTGTTTGGGCTTCTTGCTGTCAATTTGCAGTTTACTAATTATTTGTAATTATAAACTGGTGGGTTCGAGCCCCGAATGCTGATTGGCTGACAGGTATGACAAAACATTTATTTTTACTGCTCTAATTACGTGATAACCAGGTTATAATAGAAATAAGGCACCTCGGGGGTTTGTGGTATATGGCCAATATACCACAGCTAAGGGCTGTATCCAGGCACTCCGCGTTGCGCCGTGCCTAAGAACAGCCCTTAGCCGTGGTATATTGGCCATGTACCACACCCCCCTCGGGCCTTATTGCTTAATTATGTTCCGGCACCCCGACCATCCACTCAAGAAGAAATCGACCCGTGGCTAAATCTAGTTGATGATCCCTGCAATATAACCTGGGCTGCCTACACTTTTACATGTAGGCTAATTATTTATATACATTTATGCAAAAATTATTAAAATATTATTCCAATGTTGGCCTTTTTAGAGGCAATTCATTTTTTTCTGGCTCAGTTGACAGCCCCATTTATTTATTTTCAGTAGTAGGCTGTACTCTTATTAGAATTTTAAATCACTTTGAATGACCTAGTTCCTAGATTAGACCCATGTTGCCATATCAAAGCATTTAATTATTTATAAAAAAAAAATGAGATGGTTCATCTTTGGTTTGGGGTGGATTAAATTGCACTTCAGGACGATTCTGGGACGGCGATGAAAAAAGTGAGTCTCGAGCCATGCTAGCTAACACAGCCAGAAAGTTGAAGTCAGAGGAGGGAGGGAGGGAGAGAGAGAGAGAGAGAGAGAGAGAGAGAGAGAGAGAGAGAGAGAGAGAGAGAGAGAGAGAGAGAGAGAGAGAGAGAGAGAGAGAGAGAGAGAGAGAGAGAGAGAGAGAGAGAGAGAGAGAGAGAGAGAGAGAGAGAGAGAGAGAGAGAGAGAGAGAGAGAGAGAGAGAGAGAGAGAGAGAGAGAGAGAGAGAGAGAGAGAGAGAGAGAGAGAGAGAGAGAGAGAGAGAGAGAGAGAGAGAGAGAGAGAGCGATGCGCAGCGGACAGAGGTGAGGACAGAGAGGTACCAATTAACTCCATTTACTGACTATCAAATGACGATAGTAGTTAGTGATTGATTGATTAATAGTAAAATAAAACTATCTTGATGTACTGGACTCATGATGATCCAGAGGGATGGATGGATGACTGGGACATCAGGCTGCAGCCACACATGAATTGACATTTTCTTTTAAATAAAAGAAGCCAAAAAGCAAAGTGTTGAGGCTTTTTGATTTTTATATTCCAGTTGAAAATCGTATTATTTTAGAGCAATGTGACTTGTATTAACACTATTTCACAATGTTTAACATTGTGTTAACACCATTTCACAATAATGTTTTCTGGAGAAAAAAATAACATGTCTTAACCATTCACTATCAATCACTTCTATAGTTCAGATTAAATCACTTGTGTGATGAACCAATAACAAAAAGAGAAATGCAGAGAACAAGGTAAAACATTTTTACTAGTTGTATTTAGATTGTCATTATGGAGAAACCTATTGGATACATTTGGCAACTCCTCTCTTGCTGCTAAATCATTTTTGGGGGCTCGTTTTCAGGCCTTGACCAGGTGGGACTGTAGGAGGGGATATGGAATTCAAAGATGAACTGTCAATGGTTTATTACAATCAGACTTCCGGGTGACGTTATACGGTGGCCAAAAACACCAACCCACCTGAACAGGCTGAAAGTCCAGGCGTTTTATTCAAACAGCTCTTACACAAAAGGGGCATTATCATAATTTTCACAATTGTCAGTGTTATTTCGACCTCACTGTGGAAATATCATTACAAAAAAACGGGTTTTTAGACCTTTTAAACTGCACTGCCCCTTCAAGGTAAGGGTTAGCTAGGTAAGGGCTAAGGTTAGGGTTAGGGTAAGGTTTAAGGATAGGGTATAGGGTAGGATTCAAAATAGCACTAACCATTTAAGAAGTGCAAAAGTACAATCAATTATTTGATATAAGTAATACAGCTATTTGAATCCATTGACATACAAATCGCATTGATTTATGTGCAAGACCAGGAAATTAGCAAAGTTCCTAAATACAAAAGAAAGAAAAGGTCTGTGTTGGAGCAGATCACCGCCTTTCAAAGTGGGTTGCATTTTGGGGAACCATTTTGGGGAGACCATTTTGGGGAACCATTTTGGGGAACCATTTTGGGGATACCATTTTGGGGATACCATTTTGGGGAACCATTTTCGGGAACCATTTTGGGGAACCATTTTGGGGATACCATTTTGGGGAACCATTTTGGGGAACCATTTTTCCGACTTAGGTCTACATGTCCACTGCATGAACTTTACAAAAATCATGTGGTCAAAGTTTTGACAACAGTGGACTGCAAGATCCTGCAGCCATCACCTGCATTGTGGGAGGCTCTATTGTCAACCAATCATTAGGGTGTTTTTGTTTGACCCACACAAACCTCACCAAAGACGTAACTGAAACAGGAACCATTTTGCTCCAATTCAGATGCACCTCCCCCGACTTCACTCCTCGACTTTTGTCTAGTCGGTTGCTTTAGCCTTAAGCTTCGATCACACCGACAGTGTTTGCATTTTGGTACACCAGAAGTACATTCATTTCCAATGGGACGCTGCGTTTGCCTTGCAGCATTGCGTTGCAGAGGCAGTTGCTGTGCATTCTGTGTGGTGCCTACGTTGGATTTATCGAACGTATGCGTCAAACTGTCTGCCGTAGACTGCTTGACAGAAATGGTAGCAGAAGGTGAATGTGGAACTTTTGTTGCACACATATCCAGATAATGCTGCGCAACATTTTGTAGCAAAACACTTTCGGTGTGATCAAGGCGTTACTACTCAAACCCGCCACAATACGTTATAAATTCAGTGAAGGATATTATGGGAGGAGCTTAGTGGGACACTGGATTATTCCCATGGCCAGTGATATCCGGTATCCCTGGGACGTACATACCTTAACCCTTATTTTAACCATTAAACATTTCAATTTCAATGGGGTAGGGACATCCCAAGGATGCAGCAAAAATAACTAACGCCACGTTCAAAACAACTGGGAACTCCGATATCGCTGACAGCCGACTTCAGTGCGTTCAAGACAAATGGGAACTCTGAAAAAAAACTAGCTCTGACTGGGCTTGACCTCGTTTTTTTTCAGAGTTCTCAGTTGTCTTGAAAGCACCATAGATACATTCGGGAAGATAATTGGCAACGTCACTAAAAGTCATAACATTGAGAAAGGACAAAAAGTTTTGGGCAAATTTTTTTTATTTAGATAGCTAGTAGCGAACATTTGCTACTCTCATCTAAAATGAGCTAGCTAGCTAGCATAAGGGATTCCATTCCAAGCAGAGAGGAGTTATTCTATTTGATAGAGCAACGTTGTCGTTTCCCTACAAGCCTTTCATTCTAATAGTAATATATCATATACTTGACCTTCAACAGATGCACATCCTTTGGCAGGAAAACAAACTCAGCTGGGAGAGTAAAAGTCTCCCATTCAATGGTGTTCCGTTTCAAGTTGTGGGCACAAAGATGTGTGAATGCCACGAGGGGAAAGACAGGCAAACAAAAGCCAAAGAGAAATACGCTGCTGAAATGAACAAGAAGGCAGTAAGTTATAAGACGGGTCACTGTAATTTATACCATGCACTTTTTACAACATTCATTTCATTTTTTGTGTCCCCTTTTTCTCCCCAATTTCGTGATCACGATCTTGTAAAATGGTGGCACTGTAGAGCCCTGCCTTTACCTAGTAGCCCCGCCTTTACCTAGTAGCCCCGCCTTTACCTAGTAGCCTAGCCAACCTCTCCTCCCCTCCCTGTGATGTCAATATGGTGTTTAGTTAAACCTCGTTCACACAACATACCCTGGGAATGAGTGACATCTTTCAACAGTAGTGTTGGGTCTCAACATTTTTACAGATTTCAAACTGACCATAAAAAAAGAAGCATTGTTATTATTTTTAGTAATTTTACCCCCCTTTTTCTCCCCAATTTTGTGATATCCAATTGCGATCCAATTACGATCTTGTCTCATCGCTGCATCTCCCCAACGGGCTCGGGAGAGGCGAAGGTTGAGCCATGCGTCTTCTGAAACATGACCCGCCAAACCGCGCCTCTTAACACCTGCCAGCTTAACCCGGAGGCCAGCCACACCGCACTCAGGAAATATATATATATTTATTTTTTACAGATATTTAACCCCTTTTTTTTTGGTAGGCACAAAACTACCTTCATACTTCCATTAATAATAAAATAAACGGTACTGGTTACCTTCAGACGAGTCCTGTGACACTTGTGGGGATCGTAGAGCAAAACGGAGAGCACCATCATGTTGGTGAGAGTGTCCCCTTTTATATAGAGTGGTCGAACCGTTTGGACACTAAAGACGTTTTCGTGAGAAGACCAATTTTCGGGATGTCTCATGGTCTGACAAACACCTCTCTAGCTCTGCCACCTTTCACATCAGATGAGGAAGTGCGACATTGGCGGCTGCAGTGGATTGAGACTCATCCAATGCAAAAAAACAGACCTCTAGCTTAAACTGACGGATTTTGATGGGGATTTTTGTATTATGTTACCTAGATTGACACACCGGTGCGTCAATCGATGCTAGGGGATTAAACGGGTGTCCCAACTCTGTGGTCACTAAAGATCCCATGGCACTTATTGCAAGAGTATGTAATGATGAGTACCATTTGATGTGTAATGTGTATATCAAACTGTATTCCTATAATTTAATACCGTGTATAAAAGTACCATGTAAAGTGTATGAATAATGTATACAGTGCCTTCGGAAAGTATTCAGACCTCTTGAATTTTTCCACATTTTGTTTACGTTACAGCCTTATTCTAAAATGGATTGATTGTTTTTTCCCCTCATCAATCTACACACAATACCCCATAATGACAAAGCAAAAACTGGTTTTTAGAATTTTTGCTAATGTATTAAATAAAATAAACGGAAATATCACATTTACATAAGTATTCAGACCCTTTACTCAGTACGTTGTTGAAGCATCTTTGGCAGCGATTACAGCATTGAGTCTTCTGGGGTATGACGCTACAAGCTTGGCACACCTGTATTTGGGGAGTTTCTCGCATTCTTCTCTGCAGATCCTCTCAAGCTCTGTCAGGTTGGATGGGGAGCGTTGCTGCACAGCTATAGATGTTCAATCGGGTTCAAGTCCGGGCTCTGGCTGGGCCACTCAAGGCCATTCAGAGACTTGTCCCGAAGCCACTCCTGCGTTGTCTTGGCTGTGTGCTTAGGGTCGTTGTCCCGTGGGAAGGTGAACTTTCGCCCCAGTCTGAGGTCCTGAGCGCTCTGGAGCAGGTTTTCATCAAGGATCTCTCTGTACTTTGCTCCGTTCATCTTTTCCTCCATCCTTACTAGTCTCCCAGTCCCTGCCGCTGAAAAACATACCCACAGCATGATGCTGCCACCGCCATGCTTCACGGTAGGGATGGTGCCAGGTTTCCTCCAGACGTGACGCTTGGCATTCAGGCCAAAGAGTTCAATCTTGGTTTCATCAGACCAGAGAATCTTGTTTCTAATGGTCTGAGAGTCTTTAGGTGCCTTTTGGCAAACTCCAAGCAGGCTGTCATGTGCCTTTTACTGAGGAGTGGCCTACGTCTGGCCACTCTACCATAAAGGCCTGATTGGTGGAGTGCTGCAGAGATGGTTGTCCTTCTGGAAGGTTCTCCCATCTCCACAGAGGAACTCTAGAGCTCTGTCAGAGTGACCATCGGGTTCTTGGTCACCTCCCTGACCAAGGCCCTTCTCCCCCGATTGCTTAGTTTGGCCGGGCGCCAGCTCTAGGAAGAGTCTTGGTGGTTCCAAACTTCTTCCATTTAAGAATGATGGAGGCCACTGTGTTCTTGGGGACCTTCAATGCTGCAGAATCTTTTTTGGTACCGTTCCCCAGATCTGTACCTCAACATAATCCTGTCTCAGAGCTCTACGGACAATTCTTTCAACCTCATGGATTGGTTTTAGCTCTGATATGCACTATCAACTGTGGGACCTTATATATACAGGTGTGTGCCTTTCCAAATCATGTCCAATCAATTGAATTTACCACAGGTGGAGTCCAAGTTGTAGAAACATCTCAAGGATGATCAATGGAAACAGGATGCACCGGAGCTCAATTTAGAGTCTCATAGCAAAGGGTCTAAATACTTATGTAAATAAGGTATTTCTGTTTGAAATGTTTTATACATTTGCAAAAATTTCGAAAACCTATTTTTTTTGCTTTTTCATTATGGAGTATTGTGTGTAGATTGATGAAGAAAAATATTTTTATTTAAACCATTTTAGAATAAGGCTGTAACGTAACAAAATGTGGAAAAAGTCAAGGGGTCTGAATACTTTCCGAAGGCACTGTATGTAACAAAAATATCTGTAACAAAACAAAAATGTTAAACAAAGTTACTTTTGTCCTCCGAAGAGGGGGGTGGATGGGCCAATAAACTAAATACAAATAAAGAGGATGTAAGTGGGGTTAGGATGGTGAGTTTCCCCTTACACTGTAAAGAGCTTTGGGTGTCATGTTAGTCCAATCAATTATTAATATTATTAAATGTTTTCCCATCTTCCACAGCTTGATGACCATGCCTTTGTACAGAGACGGCTTAGAGACTGCTGCCCTATGTACATACAGTGGGGGGGAAAAGTATTTAGTCAGCCACCAATTGTGCAAGTTCTACCACTTAAAAAGATGAGAGAGGCCTGTAATTTTCATCATAGGTACACGTCAACTATGACAGACAAATTGAGATTTTTTTCTCTCCAGAAAATCACATTGTAGGATTTTTTATGAATTTATTTGCAAATTATGGTGGAAAATAAGTATTTGGTCACCTACAAACAAGCAAGATTTCTGGCTCTCACAGACCTGTAACTTTTTCTTTAAGAGGCTCCTCTGTCCTCCACTCGTTACCTGTATTAATGGCACCTGTTTGAACTTGTTATCAGTATAAAAGACACCTGTCCACAACCTCAAACAGTCACACTCCAAACTCCACTATGGCCAAGACCAAAGAGCTGTCAAAGGACACCAGAAACAAAATTGTAGACCTGCACCAGGCTGGGAAGACTGAATCTGCAATAGGTAAGCAGCTTGGTTTGAAGAAATCAACTGTGGGAGCAATTATTAGGAAATGGAAGACATACAAGACCACTGATAATCTCCCTTGATCTGGGGCTCCACGCAAGATCTCACCCCGTGGGGTCAAAATGATCACAAGAACGGTGAGCAAAAATCCCAGAACCACACGGGGGGCCCTAGTGAATGACCTGCAGAGAGCTGGGACCAAAGTAACAAAGCCTACCATCAGTAACACACTACGCCGCCAGGGACTCAAATCCTGCAATGCCAGACGTGTCCCCCTGCTTAAGCCAGTACGAGGGCATTGCGTTCATCCACCTCTGGCCTGCTGGCTCCCCTTCCTCTGCGGAAGCATAGTTCCCGCTCAGCCCAGTCAAAACTGTTCGCTGCTCTGGCACCCCAATGGTGGAACAAGCTCCCTCACGACGCCAGGACAGCGGAGTCACTCACCACCTTCCGGAGACATTTGAAACCCCACCTCTTTAAGGAATACCTGGGATAGGATAAAGTAATCCTTCTACCCCCCCCCCACCCCTAAAAAAAATAAAATAAATAAAATAAAAAAGATATTGTAAAGTGGTTATCCCACTGGCTATAGGGTGAATGCACCAATTTGTAAGTCGCTCTGGATAAGAGCGTCTGCTAAATGACGTAAATGTAAAAATGTCCAGGCCCGTCTGAAGTTTGCTAGAGTGCATTTGGATGATCCAGAAGAGGATTGGGAGAATGTCATATGGTCAGATGAAACCAAAATATAACTTTTTGGTAAAAACTAAACTCGTCGTGTTTGGAGGACAAAGAATGCTGAGTTGCATCCAAAGAACACCATACCTACTATGAAGCATGGGGGTGGAAACATCATGCTTTGGGGCTGTTTTCTGCAAAGGGACCAGGACGACTGATCCGTGTAAAGGAAAGAATGAATGGGGCCATGTATCGTGAGATTTTGAGTGAAAACCTCCTTACATCAGCAAGGGCATTGTGGCTGGGTCTTTCAGCATGACAATGATCCCAAACACACCGCCCGGGCAACGAAGGAGTGGCTTCGTAAGAAGCATTTCAAGGTCCTGGAGTGGCCTAGCCAGTCTCCAGATCTCAACTCCATAGAAAATCTTTGGAGGGAGTTGAAAGTCCGTGTTGCCCAGCGACAGCCCCAAAACATCACTGCTCTAGAGGAGATCTGCATGGAGGAATGGGCCAAAATACCAGCAACAGTGTGTGAAAACCTTGTGAAGACTTACAGAAAACGTTTGACCTGTGTCATTGCCAACAAAGGGTATATAACAAAGTATTGAGAAACTTTTGTTATTGACCAAATACTTATTTTCCACCATAATTTGCAAATAAATTCCTTAAAAATCCTACAATGTGATTTTCTGGATTTTTTTTTCTCATTTTGTCTGTCATAGTTGACGTGTACCTATGATGAAAATTACAGGCCTCTCTCATCTTTTTAAGTGGGAGAACTTGCACAATTGGTGGCTGACTAAATACTTTTTTCCCCCACTGTAGTCATTGAATATTCGTTGTGATATTTCTTTATTTCTTTATTTTTCTGGATTATGTGTGTATTGTTTTCTTGTTTTTTATTGCTAGGTGTTAGTGGACTGCAAGGCTATGTTGTTAAATAAATAAATGACTATAGTAAAACAAAAATTAGCTTTTTGGTCATAACATTTCTAAAAACATATTTTCACTTTGGCATTATGGGGTATTGTGTGTAGATGGGTGAGAAAAATATATATTCAATTAATGTTGAATTCAGGCTGTCACAGAACAAATGTGGAATTCTGCATTCGTATGTGAACTACATGCATATTGAACTGTACAGTTAACAACTATGTTTAACAATTATGTTTATGTCACAGAACTGAGCAGACTATGAATCAGTGATATAGTTGAATTTTATATTGACTTTAAATCTTAAAAGTTGCAGAAAATTATATAAAAGGGCAGTTTTTCAAAATGGAACTTTAATCATCCTCATGACAGCAAATACAAAAATCCTCTATGAAAATATAAGAAAACCATTTTCTAATATGATATTTCAACAACTATTAAAACAAAGTAGAATTCCAAATAGTTAAAAGATGTAGAAAGTCATCCATTAATGTTATATAACGTCAACACAAACTAAGTACTGGTTAAAGCAGTAGTAAATAACTCATTTTCATTTCCTGTTGAAAAACGTTTTGCTATGGTGTGCAATATACCCACACGACACTGGTGTGCTCAATCTACGTCTTCTACAGCTACATTTCTTTTCCCAGCGGTCCTGGGTCTCCCTCTGGGTCTTGCCTTATCTCTCCCTCTCCTCTTCCTCTTCCTCAGCTTGTGGTACTCTCCTCTTCCTCAGCTTGTGGTACTCTCCTCTTCCTCAGCTTGTGGTACTCTCCTCTTCCTCAGCTTGTGGTACTCTCCTCTTCCTCAGCTTGTGGTACTCTCCTCTTCCTCAGCTTGTGGTACTCTCCTCTTCCTCAGCTTGTGGTACTCTCCTCTTCCTCAGCTTGTGGTACTCTCCTCTTCCTCAGCTTGTGGTACTCTCCTCTTCCTCAGCTTGTGGTACTCTCCTCTTCCTCAGCTTGTGGTACTCTCCTCCTCCTCAGCTTGTGGTACTCTCCTCAGGGCCATGATAGCGTTGGACGTGGTTCTTCAGACTGACATTGTGATTGAAGCATTTCTCACACTGCTGGCACTTGAAGGGCCTCTCCCCTGTGTGGAGGCGCATGTGGGACTTGAGGTGGCTCGCTTGGTTGAAGGACTGTTGGCAGACCTGGCACATGTGGGGCTTCTGCCTTGTGTGAATAATCATGTGCCTCTCCAGATGGTTTTTGTTAGAAAATTCTTTGTAACAAGTGTGGCAGATGTTTCTATTCAGATGGCTGTGGGTTCGTAGGTGGCTGTTCCTTGCCATTAGGTCATCAAATCTTTGGGAGCATTCTGAGCACTGGTAGGGAGAGTTCTCATCCTGATGTCTTGCCTCGTGTGTCAGTTTGTCCGACCTGGTTTTGAATGGCTGCAGGCAGAACTTACAGGGGTAAACATGGGCAGGGTGGTGGAGGCGCCTGTGGATCTTGATACCCATTTCAGTCCTACAGCGCTTACCACAGTCTACACAGCGGAATTTCTTGATCTTGTGCTCACACGAATGGTCCTTCTTGTGAGGAAAGATGCCGCAGTCTGTACAGAGCAACCAATGAGGTTTTGTGTTGTGTTCACGTCGTACATGTTCCTTGAAGCTGGCCGGGTCCTCGAAGCGCATGTAGAATTGGTCAAATCCAACAGCTTGTTGGACCTCACTCACACACACACCACAGGCGTACAGCTTCTTATGGCGCTGTGTGGTGCAGGCGAGTACAGGCTCGGCTCCACAGTCAGTGCACCACTCCACAAGTCTCTCTTCTTTCTCTATTCCGGTCTGACAATTATCAATGTTGGCCTCTTCTGTTAGACCAGAGGAACCTGCCGTTTCCAAATCCTCAGAAGAATCAGAGTCCATTACAATGTCTTCCTCATCAGACGGCTCCCACTCGGTCTCATCTGATCTCTCCTGCTTATTCAGCTTCTTGGGCTTTTCGTCCTCCTCACTCTCCTCGTCCGAGGACCGACCATCATGTTCACACAACTCCTCAGTGATTTCCATAGTCAAGCAAATGTTCTCCAGGTCCGGGTCTCTGTCTTCACATGGCTGGAACAATGCCCCTCCAACCGCCTTAGGAAAGGAAAACAAATACAACTATTATGGATTACAGGCATGTCTGCATCTTGTTCAGAATGTTGTGTGCAGAGTTTGCATTTCATCGTACTGTGTACACTACACTGTATCCCGTGCATTTGTGTGGTAGTGTCACGGAGGTAAATGACTAAATGACCCACCTCTTCATTCAATCCACAGGTTTCCTGGGCAAAAGAGGGCTGGCTCATCCACTTCCTGTGGTGACTGCAGAACGGGCACGTCTGAACGACAGAGAAGCAACCCAGTTCATCCTCGATCCTGGCATCACAGTCGCAGCCACACCTCTCACAGAGTATGAAGAGCTGCAGCAGACAGTCTCTGTTCACACACACATCTGCCCTCCTGTGGGTGGAGGGGAAGCAACGTGGAGGGGTTTTAAAATCCTACCGCAATCTTACAATCTCCACACTAAACACTTCAAAAAATGGACAGTCAATGACCAAATACATCTGGGCTGTAGGATTGTTAAGTGACAATAAGAAAGAAGTCGTGGGATTATTTGAACGTACTCAGGTGTGATGTCAATGCTGGTTCCAGAATCCTGGACACGTGGGCGCGTCAGAACACCTGTGGACATTCACATTGGAACATCAATGACATTCTATGAGACAGAAATTCTACCGGTCTTCATTGTCATTCTCACTGGAAAACTAAGTGGGATCGTCACGGCCATTTTACCACCTTTGCTTGAAGTGGAATGAAAAAAGATGCCTGTACAATTTCACCCGTGTTCATATTTTAGAAAAATATGAAGTGAGATAAGATCGGTGGAAGGAAGGCAGGTAGAATCCAAAAAGAAGACAAGACGGTGACCAGTACGATGCAGAAAACGTTTAGTTAACTATTCAAAGATATTTGCAAAAAATATATACAAGACAGAAAAACATGAAGAAAACGTGAGTGCTGTTTACCACTGACAAGAATGTGGATAATGCTGAGTTACTTTATACTGACCTTTATTCTTCCTCCCTGGCAATATTGGAGCCACCTGTATAGGTACATCTGTGATCACTTTTCATTGTAAAGACATCCCAGTAAACATGTCAACCGCTGCGTCCCAAATGGCACCCTTTATAGTGCCCAGAGGACTCTGGTCAAAAGTATTGCCCTATATAGGGTGCCATTTGGAACGCATAAACATGACCTCAAACAGGGATGGCAACATCCATCAGTTCCTACAGTAATGAGGTAGGGCTAGGTTATGTGTTATATTAAACAGTAACTAATGTAGTGGCTGATATGGCACCGACTCACCTCTGGAGTGATGAGAGCTTCAATACTCTTCAGATACTGTAAAGAAAATACAAAGTTATGATTAATAATCATCATAGAATGTATTGGCCGACTCCCTGGGTGTGAGCTGACAAGACAGTCTGGGCCCGGTTTCCCGATAGCGATGGAACGTAGGCTTACGAGTGTTTCAGCGTTTCCCAAAACACCATGCAGAGAGAACGGTGCGTCGTTGGAGCGTGTCGATACTGATAGGATCGAAAAAAAAGTTCTACACATCATGACAAATAACAGACAGTAGCACACAAGTAGCAAAATAGAACTCAATTGATTGAACATTAAATGTTTTTCAATATGATTGAAATAGGCACATAGCCTACTGTTTATATTTTTAATGTAGTCATCTCGGTTTTCATATGAAGCATATTTTTATACTTCGCTTGTTTGTATCAATTGCAAGACATTGGCAACTTTGAATTTGTAGTCAACTTTATTATTTAGTCACCGTGGTCACAGAGACGGATAAAGCCATGTGATTCCGTTTAGCGGAGATCTTCTGTCTATAAAGTGACGCACTTAGCTGTTAGTGGTCTGAGGCAGGCGTTAGCGTACGAGCGTTTTCAAGTGCAACGTTAATAAAGATGGTTTTGGGAAACAGCTCGGAGAGTTAACGATGCTCCTACGAAAGTTCTGACGATGAACTTAGCCTTAAGATGCTTTTGGGAAACCGGGCCCTGATAGGCTGGCAAGAGTAACTGACACCACTTGATGAATCCAGCCTGATATGACTGTCTCACACAAAACAGTGGACTGAATGGGCACGTTTGAGTGGTAAGCCGAAAGAAGCCGATTGTAGACGGAAGTCGACAAGTAAAGTCAGGGTAGGTACATACGCACCGACAGCAAGTCGGACAGCTTCTGCTGTTTCCAGGAAACACGACAACGGCAGACATGGCATTCGTCTTTGTCATTGCCGATGAAGTTGATGCTATTGAAATTCCACTTCTCCAACACAAAGCTGAACATGATCAACATGTTCCAAGGAAATTTGTTACCAGCCCAAGCTCTTTCTAACATTCACAAGACTTGTTTCATATTTTTGTGATGGTTTTCTTAAAATATAACCAGGTTCATAGGCTACTAGAATGAGATCATATACAGTACCAGTCAAAAGTTTGGACACACCTACTCATTCCAGGTTGTAAAAAAATTAATAAAACTATTTTCTACATTGTAGAATAATAGTGAAGACATCGAAACTATGACATAACACATATGGAATCATGTAGTAACCAACAAAGTTAAACAAATCAAAATATATTTTAGATTCTTCAAAGTAGCCACCCTTTGCCTTGATGACAGCTTTGCACACTCTTGGCATTCTCTCAACTAGCTTCATGAGGTAGTCACCTGGAATGCTTTTCCAACAGTCTTGAAGGAGTTCCCACATATGCTGAGCACTTGTTGGCTGCTTTTCCTTCACTCTGCGGTCCAACTCATCCCAAACCATCTCAATTGGGTTGAGGTCAGGTGATTGTGGAGGCCAGGTCATCTGATGCAGCACTCCATCACTCTCCTTCTTGGTGAAATAGCCCTTACACAGCCTGGAGGTGTGTTTTGGGTCATTGTCCTGTTGAAAAACAAATGATAGTCCCACTAAGTGCAAACCAGATGGGATGGCGTATTGCTGCAGAATGCTGTGGTAGCCATGCTGGTTAATTGTGCCTTGAATTCTAAATAAATCACTGACAGTGTCACCAGCAAAGCACCCCCACACCATCACACCTCCTCCTCCATGCTTCACGGTGGGAACCACAAATGCGGAGATCATCCATTCACCTACTCTGCATCTCACAAAGACACTGCGGTTGGAACCAAAACTCTCAAATTTGGACTCATCAAACCAAAGGACAGATTTCCACCGGTCTAATGTCCATTGCTCATGTTTCTTAGCCCAAGCAAGTCTCTTCTTCTTATTGGTGTCCTTTAGTAGTGGTTTCTTTGCAGCAATTCGACCAAGGCCTGATTCACACAGTCTCCTCTGAACAGTTGATGTTGAGATGTGTCTGTTACTTTACTCTGTGAAGCATTTATTTGGCCTGCAATTTCTGAGGCTGGTAACTCTAACTCTTTTGCGACTGCACTTGAAACTTTCAAAGTTCATGAAATGTTCCCGATTGACTGAACTTCATGTCTTAAAGTAATGATGGACTGTCATTTCTCTTTGCTTATTTGAGCTGTTCTTGCCATAATATGCACTTAGTCTTTTACCAAATAGGGCTATCTTCTGTATAGCCAACCCTACCTTGTCACAACAACTGTTTGGCTCAAACGCATTCAGAAGGAAAGAAATACCACAAATTAACTTTTAACAAGGCACACCTGTTAATTGAAATGCATTCCAGGTGACTACCTCATTAAGCTGGTTGAGAGAATGCCAAGAGTGTGCAAAGCTGTCATCAAGGCAAAGGGTGGCTACTTTGAAGAATCTTAAATATAAAATATAATTTGATTTGTTTAACACTTTTTTGGTTACCACACGAATCCATATGTGTTATTTCATAGTTTTGATGTCTTCACTATATTTCTACAATGTAGAAAACAGTAAAAATAAAGAAAAACCCTGGAATGAGTAGGTGTGTCCAAACTTTTGACTGGTACTGTAGGTGTTTTGCTGCATATTAGATATGCTCTGTTGTTGCCATTACTTCATGCCCTCATTATTATTTGTGATTGTGCAACACTGAATAGTAACAGCTGTGATTAAATGGAGTCCACTAAGATTCTTACTGTGTTGTAATTGATTGCATGTCAGCATCACTACAGCCTGCAGTGTGTTTATTTAATTCTCAACCTTTACGTTGCTTTTGTCAGTAACCATGTGAAGAACAGAATGTGATTCAATCACATGAAGGCCAAAACACTCACTGTACAAAAAGTATTACACTATACATGTACATCAGTTTAATAAGTTACTGGATAAACAATATGACAAGCAATAAAATGCACTTTGTATTGACCCCAGGACTGGTGTCTGGGATACTTGCTCCTTAAGGGACCGTTTCCCGGACACAGATTAAGCCTCTAAAATGGCCATTGTAGAAATCCCCTACAACAGGGATCACCAACTAGATTCAGCCGCGGGTCGATCTTTCCTTGAGCGGACGGTCGGGGGGCCAGAACATAATGACAAATAATTTGTAGACTGCAAATTGACCACAAGAAGCCTAAACAGATATAATATTTGACTAAAACAATAATTTCACCCCTTGCTTACATTTGTATACGTTCACGTGTCTCTCTATGATGTGTGGGAATACTTGGGAGCTGATTTCCTAAATTAAAATCACTAGGAGCAGATTTCCTGGTGATTTTACAGTCTTATGTCCAACAATGAAAGTTCAAAAAATATATATAATTTTTTTTTGCTTAGAAAACTTGGTGGATCAAATAAAATCACCCATGGGCCCTACAATAACCCATGTGTAGCCTATAATATGTATTCAGTTTTATTCACATTTAATAGACAATCAACACATTTAAATTTGTTTGGTTACAACAATATTACAGACAAGACCAATTGTGGGCTATAATATTGATCTAGATAACATCTAGATATATTGTCGCAAGTAGGATATTTCATTTATTTATGTTAGAAATTTGGATGTAAGGATAAGTAATCCATCCATAACAGTTAACGAGCATTGATAATAACCAATGATAGGTGGCGACATCAACCATTTGAGCATGTAGTGCCTTTTGCTTAAAAAAAAACAGAAGGTTGTCTCCCACAATGCTTTGGTAACAACTTCCAAGTTGCAGTTGGTGAGGAGCAACTGCAGAAATGTCCAGTCAACTGCTGTCGAAAGTTCATGACCTTTGATTACATGGTTGTTGTAAAGTTCATGCAGTCGAAAAATGTTTTACCCATAAAGCAGCACACTTTGAAAGGCGGTGCCCAACGTCTTACAAAAGTGATCCGCTCGAACGCGCCCATTAACTTAATGGTAGCTGCTCACGAAGGTTGGTTAGCTACCTTACGACGTTCTCTCTTCTCTTGTGCCGAAGTTGGTCTGTCTGTTTTCTTCTCCGAAAATAGTTACACTTTTGGAATTGCATCAGCTTTTAGTTCTTATACGGACCTTTCCTCCCATTAACTGTCGTTGTAAATCTCTTACATAATCCTCTGGTTTAAAGTGCCGACTACAAACGCGAATACCACCATATTTTGATACTGGTTTATCCATTGGGTATTTTACGAAAATTGCTGCATAACAATTGCTTGCACCGCATTTTTTAAACAATATTTATATCCCTAGCAAGGTAAATCCTATGAAATACCACCCCCTTTGCCAGGGACTGTTTATATTTTTTACAAACGGGAACAGTACACCACCAGCCAACCATGGTTCCAAAACACTCGCAGACTGTCAAAAAATAATAGTAAATACCTATTGGGAACTCGAATAAATCTGTAATCATAGTTTACGTTTTATGAATGACGGAAACATTCTAGATAGCTAGAATATTATCGCATGCGAGACAAGGGCGCCGCCATCTTGGATGATTTGATGACATTCTGAAGTCACGTCTGAATATCGGGAGACTGAACGAGATTACAGTATGCGATGAGGAAGGCTGGATAAGATAGGATGGAAAATATACTAATTTAAACTAATTTTGAGTCGATTTGGGCATGACATTAATACAAGACTACCGTGTTAGTTGTAACTACCTAATTTAGTCTAGCTAGGCTACCTCTAATCGAGATATTTTCTTCTGTGCTGGTGTTGGTTGATGATCGGATGTCTTCCGTTTTGTTGTGAAGGAAAAAACCGATGGTATGGCATTACTTTTCAGTTGCCGTCGATTTGGCTTCCCCATCAATTCAGATTGATAATCCCTCAAATAATCTTCTGGCCGAAAATGCTGACTACATACCCGGATGTTTTGATACTTGGCCACTGGTGTGTTGACATCGTAAACAGTATTCTTGATAGCCGCGAGCCACTGACGGCATCGGGGTATATCTCCGGTAGGTAAACGGTGAAAGATCACTCCTTCTTTTTGCGCTTGTTTGTAATTAGCACAGTAAGGCACAGAACACCACACGGGCATTATGACACAAAAATCTAGTCTAAAGAAATTCTGAGATTACTGGACCACTCAACGCGTTGTTCGTAACAGCTTGGCAAGCGAGTTTTCGGGGCTAGCCCCACGTAAACGCCCCTTCCGCTCTACTTCCGGGTCATGTCACCTTAATTTTTGGTTGTCACGAGTTACCACAGCCACAAACTCATAAATCTCGCCTATTTCTAAAATCTGATTTTAAACCTAATTTTAACCACGCTGCTAATCTTATGCCTAACCCTAAATTATGAACAAAAATCGACTTTTTGTTTAAATTAATTTTTATGATATTGCCAAACTCACAGCTGTAATCTCTGCCAAAGGTGCTTCTACAAAGTATTAACTCAGGGGTGTGAATATTCATGTTAATTAGAGATTTCTGTATTTCATTTTAAATAATTTAGCACAAATGTAAAATAAACATGTTTTCACTTTGGCATTATAGGGTATTGTGTATTGATGGGTGAGAAAACAAATCTATTCAATTAATTTTGAATTCAGATTAACACAAAATGTGGAATAAGTCAAGGGGTATGAAAACATTCTGAACGCACTGTATATATCGATATAATATTTAGATATTTCCTTTTACGAACATTTTCCTTGATTCTACGGCAAAACACAATTCTGCATTCCTATGTGAAGCACATACTAAATGAACTGTACAGTTAACCACTGTTTAAAAATTGTTTATTTTTGCATAACTGAGCAGACTATGAATCAGTGATATTGTTTTTTTTTATTTTATTACACAGAGCTTGAATATTACTTTGACTTTAAATCTTAAAAGTCCCAGAAAATTATATAAAAGGGCAGTTTTTCAAAATGGAACTTTAATCATCCTCATGATGCAAATACAAAAAACTGTATGAAAATAAAATAAAACGATTTTCTAATATGATATTTCAACAACTATTAAAACAAAGTAGAATTCCAAATAGTTAAAAGATGTAGAAAGTCATCCATTAATGTTATATAACGTCAACACAAACTAAGTACTGGTTAAAGCAGTAGTAAATAACTCATTTTCATTTCCTGTTGAAAAACGTTTTGCTATGGTGTGCAATATACCCACACGACACTGGTGTGCTCAATCTACGTCTTCTACAGCTACATTTCTTTTCCCAGCGGTCCTGGGTCTTTCCTTATCTCTCCCTCTCTTCTTCCTCTTCCTCAGCTTGTGGTACTCCCCTCTTCCTCAGCTTGTGGTACTCTCCTCTTCCTCAGCTTGTGGTACTCTCCTCTTCCTCAGCTTGTGGTACTCTCCTCTTCCTCAGCTTGTGGTACTCTCCTCTTCCCCAGCTTGTGGTACTCTCCTCTTCCTCAGCTTGTGGTACTCTCCTCTTCCCCTGCTTGTGGAACTCTCCTCTTCCTCAGCTTGTGGTACTCTCCTCTTCCTCAGCTTGTGGTACTCTCCTCTTCCTCAGCTTGTGGTACTCTCCTCTTCCCCAGCTTGTGGTACTCTCCTCTTCCTCAGCTTGTGGTACTCTCCTCTTCCTCAGCTTGTGGTACTCTCCTCTTCCCCAGCTTGTGGTACTCTCCTCTTCCTCAGCTTGTGGTACTCTCCTCAGGGCCATGATAGCGTTGGACGTGGTTCTTCAGACTGACATTGTGATTGAAGCATTTCTCACACTGCTGGCACTTGAAGGGCCTCTCCCCTGTGTGGAGGCGCATGTGGGACTTGAGGTGGCTCGCTTGGTTGAAGGACTGTTGGCAGACCTGGCACATGTGGGGCTTCTGCCTTGTGTGAATAATCATGTGCCTCTCCAGATGGTTTTTGTTAGAAAATTCTTTGTAACAAGTGTGGCAGATGTTTCTATTCAGATGGCTGTGGGTTCGTAGGTGGCTGTTCCGTGCCATTAGGTCATCAAATCTTTCGGAGCATTCTGAGCACTGGTAGGGAGAGTTCTCATCCTGATGTCTTGCCTCGTGTGTCAGTTTGTCCGACCTGGTTTTGAATGGCTGCAGGCAGAACTTACAGGGGTAAACATGGGCAGGGTGGTGGAGGCGCCTGTGGATCTTGATACCCATTTCAGTCCTACAGCGCTTACCACAGTCTACACAGCGGAATTTCTTGATCTTGTGCTCACACGAATGGTCCTTCTTGTGAGGAAAGATGCCGCAGTCTGTACAGAGCAACCAATGAGGTTTTGTGTTGTGTTCACGTCGTACATGTTCCTTGAAGCTGGCCGGGTCCTCGAAGCGCATGTAGAATTGGTCAAATCCAACAGCTTGTTGGACCTCACTCACACACACACCACAGGCGTACAGCTTCTTATGGCGCTGTGTGGTGCAGGCGAGTACAGGCTCGGCTCCACAGTCAGTGCACCACTCCACAAGTCTCTCTTCTTTCTCTATTCCGGTCTGACAATTATCAATGTTGGCCTCTTCTGTTAGACCAGAGGAACCTGCCGTTTCCAAATCCTCAGAAGAATCAGAGTCCATTACAATGTCTTCCTCATCAGACGGCTCCCACTCGGTCTCATCTGATCTCTCCTGCTTATTCAGCTTCTTGGGCTTTTCGTCCTCCTCACTCTCCTCGTCCGAGGACCGACCATCATGTTCACACAACTCCTCAGTGATTTCCATAGTCAAGCAAATGTTCTCCAGGTCCGGGTCTCTGTCTTCACATGGCTGGAACAATGCCCCTCCAACCGCCTTAGGAAAGGAAAACAAATACAATTATTATGGATTACAGGCATGTCTGCATCTTGTTCAGAATGTTGTGTGCAGAGTTTGCATTTCATCGTACTGTGTACACTACACTGTATCCCGTGCATTTGTGTGGTAGTGTCACGGAGGTAAATGACTAAATGACCCACCTCTTCATTCAATCCACAGGTTTCCTGGGCAAAAGAGGGCTGGCTCATCCACTTCCTGTGGTGACTGCAGAACGGGCACGTCTGAACGACAGAGAAGCAGCCCAGTTCATCCTCGATCCTGGCATCACAGTCGCAGCCACACCTCTCACAGAGTATGAAGAGCTGCAGCAGACAGTCTCTGTTCACACACACATCTGCCCTCCTGTGGGTGGAGGGGAAGCAACGTGGAGGGGTTTTAAAATCCTACCGCAATCTTACAATCTCCACACTAAACACTTAAAAAAATGGACAGTCAATGACCAAATACATCTGGGCTGTAGGATTGTTAAGTGACAATAAGAAAGAAGTCGTGGGATTATTTGAACGTACTCAGGTGTGATGTCAATGCTGGTTCCAGAATCCTGGACACGTGGGCGCGTCAGAACACCTGTGGACATTCACATTGGAACATCAATGACATTCTATGAGACAGAAATTCTACCGGTCTTCATTGTCATTCTCACTGGAAAACTAAGTGGGATCGTCACGCCCATTTTACCACCTTTGCTTGAAGTGGAATGAAAAAAGATGCCTGTACAATTTCACCAGTGTTCATATTTTAGAAAAATATGAAGTGAGATAAGATCGGTGGAAGGAAGGCAGGTAGAATCCAAAAAAAAGACAAGACGGTGACCAGTACGATGCAGAAAACGTTTAGTTAACTATTCAAAGATATTTGCAAAAAATATATACAAGACAGAAAAACATGAAGAAAACGTGAGTGCTGTTTACCACTGACAAGAATGTGGATAATGCTGAGTTACTTTATACTGACCTTTATTCTTCCTCCCTGGCAATATTGGAGCCACCTGTATAGGTACATCTGTGATCACTTTTCATTGTAAAGACATCCCAGTAAACATGTCAACGACTGTGTCCCAAATGGCACCCTTTATAGTGCCCAGAGGACTCTGGTCAAAAGTATTGCCCTATATAGGGTGCCATTTGGAACGCATAAACATGACCTCAAACAGGGATGGCAACATCCATCAGTTCCTACAGTAATGAGGTAGGGCTAGGTTATGTGTTATATTAAACAGTAACTAATGTAGTGGCTGATATGGCACCGACTCACCTCTGGAGTGATGAGAGCTTCAATACTCTTCAGATACTGTAAAGAAAATACAAAGTTATGATTAAATAATCATCATAGAATGTATTGGCCGACTCCCTGGGTGTGAGCTGACAAGACAGTCTGGGCCCGGTTTCCCGATAGCGATGGAACGTAGGCTTACGAGGTAGGCCTGATCACCGACAACGATGAGACAGCCTATAGGGAGGAGGTCAGAGACCTGGCCGTGTGGTGCCAGGATAACAACCTCTCCCTCAACGTGATCAAGACAAAGGAGATGATTGTGGACTACAGGGGGAAAAAAAGAGGACTGAGCACGCCCCCATTCTCATCGACGGGGCTGTAGTGGAACAGGTTGAGAGCTTCAAGTTCCTTGGTGGCCACATCACCAACGAACTATCATGGTCCAAACACACCAAGACAGTCGTGAAGAGGGCACGACAAAGCCTATTCCCCCTCAGGAGACTGAAAAGATTTGGCATGGGTCCTCAGATCCTCAAAAAGTTCTACAGCTGCACCATTGAGAGCATCCTGACTGGTTGCATTACCGCCTGGTATAGCAACTGCTCTGTATCCGACCGCAAGGCACTACAGAGGGTAGTGCGTATTGCCCAGTACATCACTGGGGCCAAGCTTCCTGCCATCCAGGACCTCTATACCAGGCGGTGTCAGAGGAAGGCCCTAAAAATTCCAGCCATCCTAGTCATAGACTGTTCTCTCTGCTACTGCACGGCAAGTGGTACCGGAGCGCCAAGTCTAGGTCCAAAAGGCTTCTTAACAGTTTCTACCTCCAATCCATAACACTGCTGAACAGCTAATCATGGCTACCTGGAATATTTGCATGCCCCCCCCCCAACCCCCTCTTTTACACTGCTGCTACTCTGTTTATTATGTATGCATACTTACTGTAACTCTACCCACATGTACATATTACCTCAATTACCTTGACTAACCGGTGCCCCCACACATTGACTCTGTACCGGTACCCCCCTGTATATAGCCTCCCTACTGTTATTTTATTTTACTGCTGCTCTTTAATTATTTGCAATTTTTTATTTTTTACTTAACACTTTTTTTCTTCTAAAAAAACTGCATTGTTGGTTAAGCATTTGTAAGTAAGCATTTCAATGTAAGGTCTACACCTGTTGTATTCGGCGCATGTGGCAAATAAAATTTGACACCACGCAGAGAGAACGTTCACTAAGTGCATCGTTGGAGCGTGTCGATACTGATAGGATCGAAAGAAAGTGAATGCTGCTCTCGGATCAGCTTTCTCCATTCAAATCTTACCTTAACATGATAATTATTCCACAATACTGATGACGGATCAGCTCCTATTACCACCTATGGCTGCAAATATTGAGGCGGCTTATTCTAATGCTTACCCCAATAAAAATGCACTAAACCACCGATTCGGCACATCATTGCGCACGTTAGGCTACAAATCATGAAAGATATTGAGACAAATTACAGACAGTAGCAAAATAGAAAACTGATTGAACATTAAATGTTTTTCAATATGATTGAAATAGGCACATAGCCTACTGTTTATATTTTTAATGTAGTCATCTCGGTTTTCATTTGAAGCATATTTTTATACTTCGCTTGTTTGTATCAATTGCAAGACATTGGCAACTTTGAATTTGTAGTTAACTTTGTTCTGAAGTCACCGTGGTCACAGAGAGACGGATAAAGCCATGTGATTCCGTTTAGTCTATAAAGTGATGCGGGAGGGCAAAACGACGCACTTAGCTGTTCTACAAGTGGTCTGAGGCAGGTGTTAGCGTACGAGCGTTTAAGTGCAACGTTAATAAAGATGGTTTTGGGAAACAGCGAGAGAGATTTAACGATGCTCCTACGAAGGTTCTAACGATTGAACTTAGCCTTAAAATGCTTTTGGGAAACCGGGCCCTGATAGGCTGGCAAGAGTAACTGACACCACTTGATGAATCCAGCCTGATATGACTGTCTCACACAAAACAGTGGACTGAATGGGCACTTTTGAGTGGTAAGGCGAAAGAAGCCGACTGTAGACGGAAGTCGACAAGTAAAGTCGGGGTAGGTACATATGCACCGGCAGCAAGTTGGACATCTGAGGTTGCAGAAGATGGCGGTGAGTACAAACGGGATAAGATGGCGGTGAGTGCAGACGGGATAATATCTTGCTCCGAGTAACCTTACATTGAAGTAAATTTGAGAGGGATAAAATGTAACAAAACCCGGTTTATAGTCAACACAACAGAGAACAACGCTAAGTAGACGCTCATTTGATCTGAAACTTGGCAAAATGGAAGAAAAACGTGCGAAAGAGCAAAGGGAGGAGAAGGCTGCTGCTGACCACTCACACACCAGAGAGAAACCACCCGACTCTGTTGTTGACCACTCACACACCAGAGAGAAACCACCTGACTGTTGTTGACCACTCACACACCAGAGAGAAACCACCTGACTGTTGTTGACCACTCACACACCAGAGAGAAACCACCTGACTGTTGTTGACCACTCACACACCAGAGAGAAACCACCTGACTCTGCTGCTGACCACTCACACACCAGAGAGAAACCACCCGACTCTGCTGCTGACCACTCACACACCAGAGAGAAACCACCTGACTCTGTTGTTGACCACTCACACACCAGAGAGAAACCACCCGACTGTTGTTGACCACTCACACACCAGAGAGAAACCACCCGACTCTGCTGCTGACCACTCACACACCAGAGAGAAACCACCTGACTCTGTTGTTGACCACTCACACACCAGAGAGAAACCACCTGACTGTTGTTGACCACTCACACACCAGAGAGAAACCACCCGACTCTGCTGCTGACCACTCACACACCAGAGAGAAACCACCTGACTCTGCTGCTGACCACTCACACACCAGAGAGAAACCACCTGACTCCTCAGGAGAAGGCAGTTGCTAGCTGACCACTCACACACCAGAGAGAAACCACCTGACTCCTCAGGAGAAGGCTGCTAGCTGACCACTCATACACCGGAGAGAAACCACCTGACTCCTCAGGAGAAGGTTGCTGCTAGCTGACCACTCACACACCGAAGAGAAACCACCCGACTCCTCAGGAGAAGAAATTGAGGAATCTGGACATTCGGTTGATTCAGAAACTCCAGCCAATAGTTCTGCACCCAAAAAGACACAAAGAATTGTCTTTGCGGGAACTCCAGGTCAACATAATCGATGCTGTCACTGCAAAGATAAACGAAAGAGCCGATGGTCTGGAGAAAATGACACGCGAAAACACATCAAAAATCGTTGACCTCGAGACCTCTCTGAATCATGCATACAAGAGTATAGAAGAGCTTAAACGTGCAAACACTGCAACCTCTGATAAATGCACTGCACAGGAGAAGACCATCGCCAACATGCAAGAGCGCTTGTCGGAAGCAGAGCGATACCGGAGAAGGTGGGGGCTACGGCTTTACGGTGTCCCCGGGGACCATGGTGAGCATGGGAAGGGCATAGTAAGTGACATCTGTAACCGTGTGACTCCGGACTTCCCCGAAGGATATATGGACATGGCTGTGGATGTCGCCCATCGTATTGGGAAGAAGCAAGATGCCATCGGCAGCCGCTCGATCATCATCCAGTTCGCTTTCCGCACAGCGAGAGATGCAGTTTGGAAGAAAGCAAAGGAAAGCGCCTTTCTGAAAGAGAGAACATTTTGAGTCGGTGAGGACCTGACTGCAACAGACAAGGCAGCAAAGGCAAAGTTGTGGCCTCTCATCCAACAGGCCCGAAATCAAGGAATGGGTGCATACTACAGGGGAATCGGAGCCTTTTTCGCCGACGGAAAATACATTTGACCGGGTTGATTTGCTCCGCCGGTAGGCTTACAAGGTAGCCCCTTCCCCACAACAAACTGAGCGTTCTAGTTTTGAATTCTGGTGTTATGGTTTACAAGTTAAGACTTATGTTAATACATATATGAAGCACCTTTTATAGAGAGGGTAGAGTTGATATTGCATAGGATTTTTGTTTCCATTTAGTATATATGGATTTGAAGCTTATGTCAATCAAAAAAAGAGGAAATCTTTTTTTTGTAAGGACTGCAACGCAGATCTTGTATTTGTTCAAGAAACATTCATGCAAAGAGGATTATAATTTTTTGAAAAATCAGTGGGGCAGTGACATTTTCTTGGCCCACAGGACTAATCATTCAGCTGGGGTTGTAATTTTAGCACACAATTTCAAAGGGACATGTTTGTTTACTCAAATGGACACCAATGGACATTGGCTAGTAGCGGTCATCATCCACATGGACAGATTATTTATGTTGTGTAATGTATATGGATACTGTTCTAGTCTTCCAAATAACTTACTTCTAGAGGAAATTGAGGAAATTCTTAAAAGTCTTCTGAGAAAATATCCATCCAGTCAGATTATAGTTGGTGGGGATTTTAATATGGTTTATTCTAATGAGACTGATAGATTGCCCCATAGGCCTAACATTGGTGTGAATAAATTGGTGAATTTCTGCCAAAGCCTGGACTTAATTGACATATGGAGAGTTAAAAACCTTGGAGAGAAACAGTACACATGGAGTAATAGAGATCGTTCACTACAAATCAAGAATTGACTTGTGGGTGATAACCTCTAGTCTTGAGCCCAATACTGTAGAGGTAAAAATACCGCCCGCAGTCCTGATGGATCATAAAGTAGTATGGCCGCCTGTGAGAATGTGCAGTAATGATGAGAAGAAATATTCTGGAGGTTATTGGAAATTGAATAACTCATTGTTATTGCATGATGAATTTTTTTTTTTGGGGGATTAAGAATCTAATTTCTGTTTACTGTAATTTAGCTACCTCCAATGCAGAATATGGGAAATATTGTGAACTGCTGAAATTTATAATCCGCTCAGCCTGTATTACTTACAGGAAACGGCTTTAAGAAGGAGATGTGAGGTAGCTGAGCTCTCTAAGAAAATTGCTGATATCACAGAGATTGAGCATCTTGATCTTAACGAAAAAGCTAAATTGAATGATTTACAGTGTTTTATGAGGAAAAGGATAGAGGAGCCTTCATAAGATCCAGAAAACAATGGCTTGAAAAAGGCGAAAAGAACAGTAGATACTTTTTTAATTTGGAAGAGAGGAGAGGGGAACTAGAAAACTTAAGGTTAATGGGGTAACCTCTGAGGACAGAGAGTTGGTATCAGACTTTACCACTAAGTTTTATGAGAATCTTTACTCCTTAGATAACAGTTTGAGTGACTCTAAGGATCTCCTTGATTCTATAGAGAATGTTAACACTGTTAGTGAAGAATTCAAATCGGTCTTGTTGTGAAGATTTATTCATTATGGACATCCAATATGGGGTTGCTCAATTAAAAAATAAGTCTCCAGGTTGTGATGGATTAACCTCTGAATTTTACAAAACCTCTGAAGAAATAGCACAATTCTTACTTGAAACCTTTAAAGAGTCTATAAAGAAGGGAACTACCTGCCTCTCTGAAACAAGTGGTTATTAGTCTTATACCTAAACCACAAAAGGATCTCTTAATTATTGATAATTGGCGTCCAATCACACTCCTAAATAACGACTACAAAATTATAGCCTCAATCTTTGCGAAAAAGGTTGAAGTTGTGCTTGAATGATCTGATTGATGAATGTCAATCAGGGTTTATGAAAGGGCTCCAGATATCTAATAATCTGAGGCTGGTGTTAGAGTTGGTTGAGTACTGTGATCTATTGGATGACTCCCCTGTTATCTTATTTTTGGATTTTCAGAAAGCATTTGATACCGTAAGTCACCATTTTATCTTTGATTGTCTTAAGCATTTGAAGTTTGGTAAATTTTTTGTTGACGCTATTAGCAATAGCTGTATCAAACTCTGTCATGGAACATCCTCAAGGTTTAACATTTACAAAGGAATACGACAAGGTTGTCCAATCTCACCTTTTTTTTTTTTTGTTAGTTTCTCAAACCTTATGCTCATTAGTTTATCAAAGTCAATTTGAAGGCATTACATTCCAGGCCAGAGAGATCAAGATATCCCAACTGGCAGATGACACCTCACTTTTTTGGAAAAATGTGTCACAAGATAGATTAGCATTGGATATTGTGAAGCAGTTCTCCAAACTCTCAGGTTTGGTATTAAATCTTTCCAAATGTGAGATGTTTGTTCTGAAAGGAGCTGTCAATCCAGCAGATTGTAACATCTCTGAAAAAGATACTGTAACCTACCTCAGTGAAAAGATCACCAAAAATCTTAAGGCTGTGAATGATCTTAATTTGAATCCTGTAACTGAATCTATCAAAAATATATTTTCCTCATGGTTAGGGAGGGATTTAAGTCTTCAATGGAGGGTGCTTTTATCCAAAACTGAGGGGCACTTTTTTCATCCCCAAATCCACTTGCTGTACCTTAGATAGGCTATTGTACAACTTCATATGGAAAAACCACATAAGATAAAAAGAGATGTTATCACCAACAGGGTTTGTGGTGGCGGTCAAAGTGTCTTAGACTTCACTCTCTTTAATCACATATCAAAAGTCAACTGGGTTAAAAGGTACTTTAAAAAAATTCCTCATAGTTTCTGGAATATTATACCTCATTTTGTTTTTCAAAAGCTCGGAGGGCTTAATTTTTTACTACAATGTCCCTATATTGTGGGTAAACTTCCTGTGAAATTGGCGACTTTTCACAAGCAGGCTTTAATGGGCTGGGCTTTGCTGTATAAAACACAACTTTTCACCTCATAAATGTTTTATATGGAATAATGGGTCGATATTACATAGAAACAAGATGTTATTTTACTGTAACTGGTCAGCCAATTAGTTAGTATTAGTGGAAAATCTATTTACACAGAGAGAATTTATGGAAAGATACAACTTTGAGGTTTCAAGCAAGGAATATGACCCTGTTATAAAAGCTATACCTAGTGGGATAAAATCTTTACTTCAGAATAATGCATGTTTTGGAACATCTCTTATTGTAAGCGATATCCAAGTGAATGGCATAGGTTTACTAGATAAGAAATTCAACAATTGTTTTTTAAGGGATCATTGCTACAGGAATTCTATTCCTTCTGCTATATTTTATTGGGCTTCATCGTTTGATTTAAACTGGCACCGTGCTTGGCTCACTCCACACACATTTATGGTGACCAATAAAGTAAAGGAGATCTCCTTTAAGATTATCCACAGATTCAACCCGTGTAAATAGCCTGATTTCTAAATATATACCTGATGTTACTAGTGAATGCAGTTTTTGTGAACTAGAAACAATCTATTGAACACTTATTTTGTTATTGTTTACATAGTTAGGTGTTCTGGGGCCTGTTGCACAAAAGTAGAATTAAGACATCCGGGATAAATGACTCGGCTGAGCTCAATGAAGCCAAAACATGTGCGTCCAGGCTTAATTGGTTGCACAAAGACCAAGCCAGGATGAGCAGACACGGATTCATTAAGCCAGGTGAAACCAATCCTGGATAGGTGCGCGCTCACGGCTCACTCAAATAGACCCCGCCACAGATCACAGATTAACTGATTTACCATGGCAACTAGAGCCGCGTACTTTTCCCCGTCGGAAGCACAAATCCTCATGGAGGCATACGAGGAGGTAAAAGATATAATTAAGAAGAAAGGCAACACCGCCACAGTGATAAAGCAAAGAGAAAAAGCGTGGCAAAGTATTGCAGACCGCCTGAATGCGTAAGTAGTGCACAATTACACACTCACCGCTCCGCTGAAACATCACAATTACAATTCAAATATTTAATTCACATCTCCAAAAATGCAGTTGTACTGTAATTATGAAACGGTTAAATTTTTAATTGAAATGCACTGCAGATATGAGTGAAATTGTGTAAAGTAACTCCATCACACTGTATAAAGCTATGATAAATTTTTTGATATTTTTACTGAAAACAAGACAAAAATACCAAGTAATTTTTTGCAGTGTGACTCCATTAAATGTGTGTGTGTGTGTGTGTGTAGATTAAACATGAACGGGCCAAAACGGACATGGCAGCAGGTCAAAATCAAATACAAGAACATTCTGCAGAATGGTATGGTCCCTGACTAATATTTAACAAAGCACAAGCATATATTGTACCCAGAAGGTGCCTGCTCACACATTGTCTGTACTGTTTTAGCAGTGAAAAAGAATACCCACAGACAAGGCACGGGTGGTGGGTCACCAAAGGCTGACCTTACCCCAGCAGAGGACATGGCCTTGGAGCTAAATAAAGGCAGGCCCGTCTTAGAGGGGATCCCTGGGGGGAAAGAGACGAGCATAGGTTCCTCCCAAGATGCCACCCGCTTCATTCAAGGTATGTCCTTCCATCTCTACATGGGATACAACCACATTCATATTGAATCAATTTGGACTGTCTGACTTTGGTTTACCTATTGCCTTGCAGTGTCTGGCAGCACTGTGTTCCTGTTAGAGCCACCAGCACAAGCACCAGACGATGCTGATCCAGTGAGTACTCCATCAAAGGCATACTGTAGGCCTGGCATGTCTTGTCTACTAGCTTCAATATGAATCCGATTAAATGTGATAGGGTGAAGGCCCCAGTGCAGCAGCAACAGCACATGATGGAGACGATGATGAGGAGGAGACCATCTCTCTGGATTCCAGAAGGCATGAGGTATCATGTTAAGACTGTGAAAGTACTATTTACTCTACAATGGTGAGGAGTCCTCATCAAAATCAAAAAATCTAATTTCTTTTACAGGACCCAGATGCTATACAGTGGGAAAACCAGCCTGGCAACATAGTGCGTATTAATAAAAGGACACCACATCCTGCCAAATTCCAGCTGCGCTAATTGTATTGTGTTCACAGAGCTCACAAGCTATCAGAAAGTTGTATGGCAACCACCTCCGGCGCCAAATAGAACTGGCAGACATAGACATTCAGTACAAGAAGAAAAAGATGGAAAATCTTGCACTGGAGTCCGAAATAAAAAAGAGGACAATTAGGAAACTGGACCTTGAAATAAAAAAACTTGAGAGGGAGGTGAGATATGCCTTCAATGTACACTGTATGCTAACTGTAACACAAATGTATTAATCATTATTTTTCTTTCCTCCCCCAGCTCCAAGAAGATGACACAGCTCAAAATAAAAATTAGGTATATTCTCGTAAAGTCAAGTGAGCCATGACATATGAGCTCTTATTGTGAGCACACAGGACGGTGGCATCTTTCTAAGGTTTTTTTTATTTTCCCAGCAATCAGTACAACCAAGTCATCGTTATAAGGCATCGCCCTCTTTTGCCCACCCCCCCAGCACCAGGTGTGGCCACTAGCCTATATGAAGGCCCAAAATTGTGTGTTCCTTTCTGCTCTGACAATGGCATGCCCATTCGTGCGAGATGTGGTGGATGAAGAAGCACTTGTGCTGAGGAGAGCCTTCAGGCGAGAAAGGGTCTTCAGGGACCGGTTGGACCCACTGGCCTTCCCTGATGACCATCTATATGAAAGATACAGGTTTTCTGCAGATGGCATCAGGTATCTATGCAGACTACTGGGTCCCAGGATTAAGCACCGCACTGCACGGAGCCATGCACTGAGTGTGGAGCAAATGGTTTGTGTGGCCTTGCGCTTTTTTGCTAGTGGAGCCTTCCTGTACTCAGTGGGGGATGCAGAACAGCTGAACAAGGCCACAATTTGCCGCACAATAAGGAGTGTGTGTCTGGCTATCAAAGCATTAGCAGATGTCTTCATCTCCTTCCCTGGCCACAGAAGACTCTGTGACATCAAAGAGGAGTTCTATAGGATTGCAGGTAAGAGGATCTACAAATTACAGGACAACTGTTAACACATAGTAGGATACTCATTACTTTGTGTGACAGGTTTCCCCAATGTCATTGGTGCAGTGGACTGCACACACATAAGGATAAAAGCCCCCTCAGGTGCCCATGAGGCCGATTTTGTGAATAGGAAATCCTTTCACAGCATTAATGTTCAGGTGAACATAACTTTTTGATATTGTCCATTGACGAACACTCTGCATTGCCAGTGATGTGCATTGATTGGTGTAATATTCCTCATCTTATGATTTCAGATGGTCTGCAATGCTGACTGTGTGATCAGCAATGTTGTGGCAAAATGGCCTGGCTCAGTCCATGACTCCAGAATCTTTCGGGCCTCTGAAATCTATCAGTGCCTATCACAAGGTAAGCCACACAACCCCTATTTATAACCATCATGGCTGTGTCAAGAATATCACTGTGTTTATGAGGTAGTAATGATGAGATTTTGTGTTGACAGGTGAATTCTCTGGTGTGTTGCTGGGAGACAGGGGGTATGGCTGCCAGCCTTTTCTCCTGACACCTTTCACAGACCCCCAGGAAGCACAGCAGGCCTACAACCATGCCCATGCCAGGACCAGGGCCAGAGTTGAAATGACCTTTGGCCTCCTGAAGGCACGCTTTCACTGCCTTCACAAATTAAGGGTCAGCCCTGTTAGGGCATGTGATATTACTGTGGCTTGTGCTGTCCTCCACAATGTGGCCTGCCTGAGGAAGGAGAGGGCCCCCAGAGTGCCACCAGCCATGGACTGGGACAATCCGGCAATCTTCCCTGATGACGACAGTGGTCGGCTGCTGAGGGACCAATATGTGTTGAATTATTTTAGTTAGTATGTGTGCTTTCAATTTTGGTTAAATATGTCCTGCGGTGGCAGAGGAATTTGGGTTTTTTTGGGTTCGTTTTTTTACGAATTTGGCCTCTTATGATGTTTGTGCGGTATACTGTGTGTAATACAAGGCTGCAGGGAGGCTACTGCATCCATTCATTTGTCTGTTCAGTTGATGTGTATGGATTTGTCCTGCATTTATTTTAGTGTGCAGACATGCAGGGTGTGTTATATACAGACCTTTGAATGTGTATGTATCATTTTGTATAATATGCTTGGATTCTGTGCTTTCCATCTTGTAGAGTCACTGTGACTTCAGTTTCGAAAGGAGCTGATGGTTTACCTGCTTTGTTTTGTCCTTATTCAATAAAGGAACATAATGTTACACATTGTGTTTTTATATTCATATGGAATGTGTATTTGTTTATATGACAGAGTACTAGGGCCACACTGAAGAAAAAGGATAAAGTCATAAATTTATGAGGCTGGTTCTTTCTGCAGAAAAGCTACATATTGTTTTTACAGTTTTGATACTTATGACAATGTGATACTTAATATTCTGGCACATCAGCATGTCTTTGTTTATGAAACCATACTGAAGTACAATTTCACGAAATGCCCCACATCTGTCATTTTAACAACTGTCCTCCTTTAAAACAACTGGTTACAATATTATGACTTGTGTTTTTTTCCCCTCTGTGGCCCTAATATTCTATCATTTTATATATAGCCTTATAGTCTATGGGAAACTGTAAATTATCTAATGATAGCAACATCATCTAACAATCATTTTTTATCCAAAATCATTGAAATTAATGATCACAAACGTTTAAATAATGACAGTGGGTCTAGTTATATGTGATAACAATGTATAGTGAGCAGTGAAATAACTATTGGTTTCCATTTGTGGTGACTGCTGACTGACAGTAGGGATGAGATTAAATAGATCCTGGAATTTAGCCTGGTCTGGAGCAGGCTAGCTCCACAGAATAAATCTCCATGGTAATTTATACCATAACATATCCTCCTGCCCCCTATCCATCTTTAGTGCAACCGGATTACGGATCAATTGAGCCAGGATCACCAAGATATCCTGGCTTAATCCCTTATCCTAGTTTTGTGCAACAGGCCCCTGGACTGATGTACAACTATATCTTGGCAACAAAATGCATACAACCATTGAAATATCTAAGTTTGACATATTATTTTACTACATTGATTCCACAATTGAACGTCAGTGTGTCATAAATCTCTTTATTTTATTAGGAAAATATTTCATACACAAATCAAAATTGATGAAGAAAAAGTTTGGAAAACTATTTAGCACTATTAAAACGTATACAGAACTAAATGTCAAAAATGTATTCGTTACATGTCTGTATTTGATTTGATATAATGTGGATTTGTGTAATTTTTTTGATATATTTTTTTCTCTCCTCATTTCTTTGTGTAATCCCTCTGGCTGTTCAGTTTTTTTGTGTTTTACATCTGCTGTTTCCAGGAAACACGACAATCGTCTTTGATATTGTCGTTGAAGTTGATGCTATCGAAATTCCACTTCTACATGAAGCTGAACATGATCAACATGTTCAAAGGAATTAATATCCTGATGATGAGGAAATTAGTTACCAGCCCAAGCCCTTTCTAACATTCACAAGAATGGTTTAATATTTTTGTGATGGTTTTCTCAAAATATATCCAGATAGTGAGTTCATAGGCTACTAGAATGAGAACATATGTGTTTTGCTGCATATTAGATATGCTCTGTTGTTGCCATTACTTCATGCCCTCATTATTATTTGTGAATGTGCAACACTGAATTGTAACAGCTGTGATTAAATGGAGTCCACTAAGATTCTTACTGTGTTGTAATTGATTGCATGTCAGCATCACTACAGCCTGCAGTGTATTTATTTAATTCTCAACCTTTACGTTGCTTTTGTCAGTAACCATGTGAAGAACAGAATGTGATTCAATCACATGAAGGACAAAACACTCACTGTACAGAGATCACCAACTAGATTCAGCCGCGGGTCGATTTTTCCTTGAGCGGACGGTCGGGGGGCCAGAACATAATGACAAATAATTTGTAGACTGCAAATTGACTGCAAGAAGCCTAAACAGATATAATATTTCAAACCTTGCTTACATTTGTATACGGTCACGTCTCTCTATGATGCATGGCAATACTAGGGAACAGATTTCCAAAATTAAAAATCACTAGGAGCAGATTTCCTGGTGTTTTTACAGTCTATAACATGATACAACATTACAGTTAACATCTAGAAAAATACATGAGCTATATTGTCGAAAGTAGGATATTTCATTTATTTACGTTAGAAATTTGGATCACATGTAGGCCTATGTAATTAGATCGTAAGGATGAATATGTATTTAAGCTCTAAATAGTCACCCATCCAAAACAGTAAACGAGCATTGATAATAACCAATGATAGGTGGCGACATTTTACATTTAGATTTTAGTCATTTAGCAGACGCTCTTATCCAGAGCGACTTACAGTTAGTGAGTGCATACATTTTCATACTTGCCCCCCTGTGGGAATCGAACCCACAACCCTGGCATTGCAAGCGCCACGCTCTACCAACTGAGCATGTAGTGCCTTTTGCTTCCAAAAAAACCAGAAGGTTGTCTCCCACACTGCAGTTGGTGAGGAGCATCTGCAGACGTTTCCAGTCGACTTCTGTCGAAAGTTCATGACCTTTGATCACATGGTTGTTGTAAAGGTCATGCAGTCGACATGTAGTCTCAAGTCTGACCATTTTTATACTCATAATGCAACACACTTTGAAAGGTGGTGACCAACGTTGGTCAACGTCTTGACAACAGTGATCCGCTTGAACGCGCCCATTGACTTGATGATAGGGGTTGAGTTCATTCATTTCAAGGAGGAGTTTCGGCAGGTTTGAGAGCAATGACGGAAGCAGAAGCAACGCTTGATTCTGTTGCCGCGAGTGAAGATAGAGGAAGTGAGTGGAATACTGAAACATGAATGGCTAGAGTTGTAAATCAAGATAAGCCTAAAGTTGTCAATCATGATAAGCCTAAAGTTGTCAATCAAGATAAGCCTCACTATGATAATGCCTCATTCCTTTTTGGAGTGCGATTCATGAGCAAGGATGTTTTTTGGGGAAACCCGTTTGCGGTCACAAAGATGGTGAAGGATGCATTGGGAGAAGTGGAGTCAGAAGTGACCAGGAGTGGTATGATGTTGATTTTCAAATTATCGACACATGAAGTGGAATGCTATGACTATCGGAGTTGGGCACCGATAAAAGGTGTCATATGTGGCGTCTCGATGGATATTGAGGCTTCATGGATTAAAGATGAACATGCCAGGAATAGTTGATTCACGTCACTTAACCCACACTGTGAATGGAAAGACAGAGGAAAGCCTTTCTGTATTATTGATGTTTGATGAACAAGTTCTCCCGACCCATGTAAAGCTGGGCTATATGAGATAAGCAGTGTGAGCATATGTACAAAAGCTACTTCAATGTCATAAATGTAAAAAGTTTGGCCACGTGTCAAGTGTTTGCAAACGGAAAATCATCGTCGAAGAGTCCGAGGATGTACGGCGTTGCAATTGTGATGGATTTCACGTTCCAGAGTTCCCAGGGTGACCTGTTAGGGTGAAGGAGGTCAAAGTAGGAAGGATCAGGGCCGTCGAGAAGGTGTCCTATGCAGAGGCAGTTAAAATTGTCGAAGCAACGAGTAGAGATGATGACGCTATGGCAGTGGATAACATTTTACATTTACATTTTAGTCATTTAGCAGACGCTCTTATCCAGAGCGACTTACAGTTAGTGAGTGCATACATTATTTTTAATTTTTTCATACTGGCCCCCCGTGGGAATCGAACCCACAACCCTAGTGTTGCAAACACCATGCTCTACCAACTGAGCTACATCCCTGCCGGCCATTCCCTCCCCTACCCTGGACGACGCTGGGCCAATTGTGCGCCGCCCCATGGGTCTCCCGGTCGTGGCCGGCTACGACAGAGCCTGGATTCGAACCAGGATCTCTAGTGCACCACTGCGCCACTCGGGAGTACATGTATAACCAACAGCATGTGATTTCAGTCAGTTGAGCGAGCTTGAAACACTAATGGTGAAGAAGGTTGATTTTGTTGTGTTTATTGTGCAGGTGATTCATTGTACAGGTCAAACTAACTAAATCTAAGAAACTGGAAATCATTGTGAAAGCAGCTAAAAGGTTATTGGATCTCCAGGATTTCACAGCTGAAACATTGCAGGGAATACCGTCTGAAGATGCTCCCCCTTCTCAGACCCCAGAGCCTGTGTAGGGATCTGAGTACATTTCAATAAGTGAAGGAGTAACTTAACTTTTTTAATAATATTTTTTATTTTTGTTAAAGTAGCTCAGTTTTTACCCCACCCAGTAGGTGGCGGCAATACACCTTTTTGGAATTTAATCGGCCAATAAAAACTTAAAGAAGAAGAAGACTTGATGATAGCTGCGTTTTGTCTTCTCTTGTGCAGAAGTTGGCTTGTCTGTTTTCTTGGAATTGCATCAGCTTTTAGTGTGTTTTTTTTTTTACAGAACTTTTCTCCCATTAACTTTCGTTGTAAATCTCTTACATAATCCTCTGGTTACATAATCCTCTGCCGACTACAAACGCAAATACCACCATATTTTGATATTGGTTTATCCATGGGGTATTTTACGTTAATTGCTGCTAACCATTGCTTGCACCCCATAAAAATAAAAATAAAACGTTTACAATATTTATATCTCTAGCAAGGGACATCCTATGAAAAATCACCCCCTTTGCCAGGGCCTGTTTATATTTTTTACAACTGGGAACAGTACACCACCAGCCAACCATGGTTCCAAAACTCTCGCAAACTGACAAAAAATGAAAATAGTAAATACCTATTTGTAACTCAACTAAATCTATGTAATTACAGCTTACGTTTTATGAATTAGGGACACATTTTAGCTAGCTAGAATCCTATCGCATGCGAGGCAAGGGCGCCGCCATCTTGGTTAATTTGTTGACATTCTGAAGTCACGTCTGACTCTCGGGAGACAACAAGATTACAATTTCTGATCAGCAAGGTTGGAGCAGAGAGGGTGGAAAATATACAAACTTCAGCAAACTGAGTTGATTTCAGTTGATTTGGCCGGGACATTAAATACAGGACTACAGTGTTAGCTGTAACTAGCTAATTTAGTCTAGGAAAGTATTTGAAAGCCAAGTTAACAAACAGATCACCGACCATTTCGAATGCGCGGCAGTCTTCATCGACCTGGCCAAGGCTTTCGACTCTGTCAATCACTGCATTCTTATTGGCAGACTAAATAGCCTTGGTTTCTCAAATGACTGCCTCGCCTGGTTCACCAACTACTTCTCAGATAGAGTTCAATGTGTCAAATCGGAGGGCCTGTTGTCTGGACCTCTGGCAGTCTCTATGGGGGTGCCACAGGGTTCAATTCTCGGGCCGACTCTATTCTCTGTGTATATAAATGATGTCGCTCTTGCTGCAGGTGACTCTCAGATCCACCTCTACGCAGACGACACCATTTTGTATACTTCTGGCCCTTCATTGGACACTGTGTTAACAAACCTCCAAACGAGCTTCAATGCCATACAACACTCCTTCCGTAGCCCCCAATTACTCTTAAATGCTAGTAAAACTAAATGCATGCTCTTCAATCGAACGCTGCTTGCACCCGCCCGCCCGCCTAGAATCACTACTCTCGGCGGGTCTGACTTAGAATATGTGGACAACTACAAATACCTAGGTGTCTGGTTAGACTGTAAACTCTCCTTCCAGACTCCCATTAAGAATCTCCAATCAAAAGTTAAATCTAGAATCGGTTTCCTATTTCGCAACAAAGCCTCCTTCACTCATGCTGCCAAACATGCCCTCGTAAAACGGACTATCCTACCGATCCTTGACTTCGGCGATGTCATTTACAAAATAGCCTCCAACACTCTACTCAGCAAATTGGATGTAGTCTATCACAGTGCCATCCGTTTTGTCACCAAAGCCCCATATACTACCCACCATTGTGACCTGTACGCTCTCGTTGGCTGGCCCTCACTACATATTCGTCGCCAAACCCACTGGCTCCAAGTCATCTATAAATCACTGCTAGGCAAATCCCCGCCTTATCTTAGCTCATTGGTCACCATAGCAACACCCACCCGTAGTATGCGCTCCAGCAGGTATATCTCACTGGTCATCCCCAAAGCCAACACCTCCTTTGGCCGCCATTCCTTCCAGTTCTCTGCTGCCAATGACTGAACGAACTGCAAAAATCTCTGAAGCTGGAGACTCTTATCTCCCTCACTAACTAAGCATCAGTTGTCAGAGCAGCTTACTGATCACTGCACCTGTACACAGCCCATCTGTAATTAGCCCACCCAACTACCTCATCCCTATATTGTTATTTATTTTGCTCATTTGCACCCCAGTATCTCTATTTGCACATCATCTTCTGCACATCTATCACTCGTGTTAATACTAAATTGTAATTATTTTGCACTATGGCCTATTTATTGCCTTACCTCCATAACTTACTACATTTGCACACACTGTATATAGATGTTCTATAATTTCTATTGTGTTATTGACTGTATGTTTTTGTTTATTCCATATGTAATTCTGTGTTGTTGTTGTTTTTATCGCACTGCTTTGCTTTATCTTGGCCAGGTCGCAGTTGTAAATGAGAACTTGTTCTCAACTGGCTTAACTGGTTAAATAAAGGTGAAATAAAAAATAAAAAATAAAATAAAAATAGGCTAGGTTACCTCTAATCGAGATCTTTTCTTCTGCGCTGGTGTTGGTTGATCGGATGTCTTCCGTTTTGTTGTAAAGGTAAAAACCGATGGTATCGCATCACGTTTTAGCTTCCGTCGATTTGGTTTCCCCATCAATTCAGATTGATAATCCCTCAAATAATCTTCTGGCCGAAAATGCTGACTACATACCCGGATGTTTTGATACTTGGCCACTGGTGTGTTGACATCGTAAACAGTATTCTTGATAGCCGCGAGCCACTGGCGGCATCGGGGTATATCTCCGGTAGGTAAACGGTGAAAGATCACTCCTTCTTTTTGCGCTTGTTTGTAATTAGCACAGTAAGGCACAGAACACCACACGGGCATTATGACACAAAAATATAGTGTAGAGAAATTCTGAGATTACAGGTTGAACTACTCAACGCGTTGTTCGTAACTGCTAGGCGAGCGAGTTTTCGGGCTAGCCCCACGTAAACGCCCCTTCCGCTCTACTTCCGGGTCATGTCCACTAATATTTGGTCGTCCCTAGTTACCACAGCCACATATTAATAAACCCCGCCCATTTCTCAAATGTATCTTCTTAAACTCTGATGTTAAGACACACTGCTAACCGTATGCCTAACCTTAAATTAAAGACCAAAAAAACTCATTTTTGTTTACAAAATAGCCAATTTAGACTTTGTGGTTGTGGTAACTAGTGTAGTGACAAACCTGCAGTAGAGTAGCCTGGCTGACGCGCGACTACACAGCGACTCCGTAACCTAACGTAGTTTACGTTAGCTTGCAAAGTTACAAATCACGTCGCCAGGTATCAGCTGGCTAATTACGTTGGTTTGCTTTGGAATGTTTAGCCAGCGTGTTATGAAAACTAGCTATATTTTGGTTTAGCTAGATTTTTAAAAAAAAATCGCTAGCTGTAGTTAGCTTAACTAGCTGCGCGTTACCTCAGCTCGACTTCTTTTCTGCTGCGCTGATGTTGGCTGATCGGATGCCTTCCTCTTTGAAGTGAAAGGGAAAATCGATGGAATAGCTTCACTTTTCAACGTTCGACGACCTGGCAACCCCATCAATTGAGACTTCAGGTCAGTTTCGAAATCCTCTGGCTGAAAGTGCTGGCTACAAACACGGACATTTGGATATTTCTCCAGTGCAGTATTCACATCATAGGCAGCGTTCTTTATTGCCGCCAACCACTTTCGGCTACGAGTAATATCTCTGACAGGTAACCGATGAAACGTTACTCCAGCAGCCTGTGCTTGCTTGTAGTTTGCACATCCAGGTACTGAGCACCACACCATGACTAAATGTAACGGTTGTTGTCGACACAAAAATAAAAGCTGTTGACGCCCATTCTCAACTGGATCCACTTGGTTGTTACCACAGCCACAAAGTCATAAACCCCGCCTATTTCTACTATTTCTCTTCTTAAAATGTGATTTTTACCTTAACCATAACCACACTGCTAACTTTATGCCTATATATATTTTCAACCAGTAAATGTAGATGGCCCGTTTCTACCGGTGAGATGCAGAAACGCTCTTATTTGCGTGTAGTGAGGAAAATCTAGATTTTTATTACACATATATGTTAATAACATATTCATGGACATATACTGTGAAATAGCAGCGGTGAAAATTGTCTTTAAAGTTGAATGCCTAGGGTCTAGGGTCAGTCTGTCCTATCTGGTATACTGTGCATTCTTAGGCATGCTCTCTCTAATTGTTCTCTTTCTGTCTCCCCTCCTGGAGGGCCTGAACCCAACCATGCCTCAGGACTACCTGGCCTGACTACTCCTGGCTGTCTCTGTCACCAGTCCACCTAGTTGTATTGCTGATCCTCTCTCTCTCAAATGGCTTTATTTGCATGGGAAACATGGCGGCAGGTAGCTTAGTGGTTAAGAGCGTAGTGCCAGTAACCGAAAGGTCACTGGTTCTAATCCCCGAGCCAACTAGGTGAAAAATCTGTCTGTGCCCTTGAGCAAGGCACTTAACCCTAATTGCTCCTGTAAGTCGCTCTGGATAAGAGCATCTGCTAAATGACTAAATGTAAAATGTACATTGCCAAAGCAAGTGGAATAGACAATAAACTAAAGGGAAATAAGCAATTAGAAATTAGCAGTAAACATTACTCAAAGTTTTAAAATAATATAGAAATGTTAATGTTATTATTGTCTATGTACAGTGTTGTAACTGTTGTAACAAATAGTTGAAGTGTGAAAGGGAAAATAAACAGATAAATATAGGTTGTATTTACAATGGTTTTTGTGCTCCACTGGTTGCGCTTTTTAGTGGCAACAGGTCACAAATCTTGCTGCTGTGGTGACACAGTCCACTCTGAAAAGCCAACTGACATTGACACCTGAGGTGTTCTCTCTCTCTGAAAAGCCAACTGACATTGACACCTGAGGTGTTCTCTCTCTCTGAAAAGCCAACTGACATTGACACCTGAGGTGTTCTCTCTCTCTGAAAAGCCAACTGACATTGACACCTGAGGTGTTCTCTCTCTCTGAAAAGCCAACTGACATTGACACCTGAGGTGTTCTCTCTCTCTGAAAAGCCAACTGACATTGACTCCTGAGGTGTTCTCTCTCTCTGAAAAGCCAACTGACATTGACTCCTGAGGTGTTGAACTGTTCCACCCTCTACATCCACTGTGGTTATTGCTTGACCTTGCTGGTAATCTGTGAACATCTTGAATAACCATCTTGACTTAATTGTCACATGTACTCAAAGTTTCCCCAAGGCACGGCCAGAAGAGGACTTTGCCACGCCTCCGAGCCTGGTTCCTCTCTAGGTTTCTTCTTAGGTTCCTGCCTTCTGGGGAGTTTTTTCTTAGCTACTGTCCTTCTGCATCTCAATTGCTTGCTCTTTGGGATTTGGGTATCTGTAAAGCACTGTAAAGAGCTTTATAAAATACATTTGATTGATCTACATGTTTGCTTCTGTACCATTTAAACTGAATAAGTTATATCTCTATACAGCCACTGTACTGTTCATTCTATAGAAGTTGTCTCCAATAAAGTGAGGTGATTTGGAATCCTCAGACAGTCTTCTAATAGGACCCAGTTTCATACCAAAGATATTTTATAACTAACCCAAGATAGACCACAGCCTGTCGTTTCCAATGGGAACAAATGAATCATAGTGAGCAAAACAAGCAAGGAGGTGGGCATAGCCAAGCACGAGCTAGCGAGATCCTATATTTGCATATTTCCGTTAGGGAACGCCTACTCTGAAGTGCGTGTGCAATACTTCAATTCGCCCTTGCATTCCTTGTAAGGAAAGTTTTTTTATTTTTTTGCTTTGGCGAAGGGTAAAGTCTACAAAACTTAGTCCACTCTGTTTGTAACAGATTCTATTTTTGGAAATAGAAAACTATATTGAGATCAAATGTTTAATCGATGAGAAAGATCCATCTCGCTCCATCTTCTCCCACTGCCGGCCCGTGGGGATCACCATATTTGGTAACGCCAACTGAATGCTTCACATTTATATACTGAACAAAAATATAAACGCAACATGCAACAATTTCAACGATTTTGCTGAGTAAAGTTCATATAAGGAAATCAGTCAATTGAAATAAATTCATTAGGCTCTAATCTATGGATTGCACATGACTGGGCATAGGCCCACCCACTTGGGAGCCAGGCCCACCCACTGGGGAGCCAGAACCAGCCAATCAGAATGAGCTTTTCCCCACAGAATAGTTTTTATTAGACAAATACTTAATCAGCTTCTTGATATGCCACACCTGTCAGGTGGATGGATTATCTTGACAAAGGATAAAATGCTCACTAACAGGGATGTAAACACATTTGTGCACCAAATGTGAGAGAAAAGCTTTTTGTGCGTATGGAACATTTCTGGGATCTTTTATTTCAGCTTATGAAACATGGGACCAGCACTTTACATGTTGCGTTTATATTTTCGTTCAGTGTACATCCGGTGAAATATCTGGCACATTGTTCTATCTGTGGTCATCTATTCAGATTTGCGTCATTAGGGTATTTTTTCAGCAGAAAGCTACGGCCACCGCTATTGAAAATCGGCATTTTCAACACAGACCTCTTTTACAGCACTATACAGCTATTTGCCACTGTACTGTTTATTCTCTAGAAGTTGTCTCCAATAAAAAGGGTCACTTTGGAATGCTCAGACACTGCTAATAGGATCTGGTGTCATACCATGAAGATTTGGGTAATTCTATACGTTTTTGGAGGAAAACCTGCTGTCAACTGTTGCCAAAACAGATTCTTCATTACAGCACTATACAGCTATTTGCCACTTTACTGTTTATTCTCTAGAAGTTGCCTCTAATACAGTGGGTGTTCCTGCCTGAATACAGTTCAGACGTTGCATTGCCTCAACCAATGGTTCAGTGCCACATCATCAGGTGCTCAGTCGGGCATCAGTTTACTTTATCATGTGTGGTCAGCTGATATTTTACACACCTACCCAGGCGTTGTGAGATCTGGAAGGAGTCTGCAATGTAGTCAGTCAGGAAAGCCACCCAATTCAATGGTGCTCCGACTCTCCCCCTCTCTCTCCTGCTCAGTACTACAGTTTGGTTCCTGACTCTCCCCCTCCTTCTCTCTCTCCCTGCTTCTGAGAGCCGGGGCCATGATGCCGTTGGATGTGGATCTTCAGATGGACTATGCGATTGAAACACTGGTCACACTGCTGGCACTTGGAGCGCATGTGGGCCCTGAGGTGTCTCTTTTCGGTGAACGAGCGTTGGCACAGCTGGCACATGTGGGGTCTCTGCCTACTGTGAACGGCTGTATGTTTCTGGAGGTGTTTAAGCTGGAAGAAACGTTTGTCGCAGATGTCACAAATGTATCTCTTTGGACCTCTGTGGCTCTGAAGGTGTCTGTCCCGTAGTCTAATGTTCTTGAATCTTTCTGAGCATTCTGAGCACTGATAAGGATGCCGATGGTTCTCCTCGTGGGTAAGCTTGTCCTGTTTGGTCCTGAATGGCTTGAGGCAGAACTTACATGGGTAAACACGGCCTTTCTGATGGAGACGTCTGTGACACTTCAGACCCTGTTCACTCAGACAGCGTTTACCACAGTCTAGACAGCAGAGCTTCTTGAGCTTGTGCTCACACAAATTATCCTTCTTGAAGTGACGCTTGCGCTCTCTCTCCTCCTCCTCTCTCTCCTGCTCCCGACTCTCCCTCGAGCCGGGGCCATGATGGCGTTGGAAGTGGTTCTTCAGACTGACGTTGTGATTGAAGAACTTCTCACACTGCTGGCACTTGAAGGGCCGCTCCGCTGTGTGGATGCGCATGTGGGACTTGAGGTGGCTCAGCTGGGCATAGGAGCGTTGGCAGACCTGGCACGTGTGGGGCTTTTGGCCACTGTGGACGGCTGTCTTTGGACCTCTGTGGCTCTGAAGGTGTCTGTTCCGTAGTCTAATGTTCTTGAATATTTCTGAGCATTCTGAGCACTGATAAGGATGCCGATGGTTCTCTTCGTGGGTAAGCTTGTCCTGTTTGGTCCTGAATGGCTTGAGGCAGAACTTACATGGGTAAACACGGCCTTTCTGATGGAGACGTCTGTGACTCCACAGACCCTGCTCACTCAGACAGCGTTTACCACAGTCTCGACAGCGGAGCCTCTTGATCTTGTGCTCGCACAAATGATCCTTCTTGAAGTGACGCTTGCCGCAGTCTGTACAGAGCAACCAATGAGGTTTTGTGTTGTGTTCACGTCGTACATGTTCCTTGAAGCTGGCCGGGTCCTCGAAGCGCATGTAGAATTGGTCAAATCCAACAGCTTGTTGGACCTCACTCACACACACACCACAGGCGTACAGCATCTTATGGCGCTGTGTGGTGCAGGCGAGTACAGGCTCGGCTCCACAGTCAGTGCACCACTCCACAAGTCTCTCTTCTTTCTCTATTCCGGTCTGACAATTATCAATGTTGGCCTCTTCTGTTAGACCAGAGGAACCTGCCGTTTCCAAATCCTCAGAAGAATCAGAGTCCATTACAATGTCTTCCTCATCAGACGGCTCCCACTCAGTCTCATCTGATCTCTCCTTCCCCCTTTTCCTCTTGTTCTCCCTCTCTGAGGACTGACCGCTTTCCTCATCATAGTCACAGATCTCCTCAGTGATTTCCATCGTCAACGAACAACTGTCATCCTGGTCTCCGTCCTTACATGGTTCCTCACGAAAAGAAACAAACACACATTTCACTATCAGCTATTAGCATGTCTACATCATTCTATAAATGTTCTGTGATGGTGTGTTTTGGGTAAATAGCTAAATACCCACCTCTCCATTCAGTAGCTCCTTCTCTCTTTCTCTAGAGGTTTCCTCGGCAACAGAAGGCTGGCTCATCCACTTCCTGGTGTGACTGCATACTGGGCACGTCTGAATGACAGAGAAGCTCCTCTGTTGGCCCTGCAAGCTGACCTCGCACTCAAATCCACACTTCCTGCACAACCGGAAGAGCTGCAGGAGACAGTCTCTGTTCACACACAAGTCACCATTCCTGTGGATGGAGGTGAAGTGACAATTAACTAAATTGTGCTCATCACAAAGTGCTGTTAATGTAAAAGCCACTTAAGACTACATTGAACAAAAACAAACGTAACATGCAACAATTTAAAAGATTTGACTGAGTTACAGTTCATATAAGGAAATCAGTCAATTTAAATAAATAAATTAGGCCCTAATCTATGGATTTCACATGACTGGGCATAGAGATAAAGTATGGGTGTTGATCAGAAAACCAGTCAGTATCTGGTGTGACCACCATTTGCCTCATGCAGCGCGACACATCTCCTTCGCATAGGGGTGATCAGGCTGTTGATTGTGGAATGTTGTCCCACTCCTCTTCAATGGCTGTGCAATCTTGCTGGATATTGGCGGGAACTGGAACACGCCGTCGTACACGTCGATCCAGAGCATCCCAAACGTGCTCAATGGAGGACATGTCTGGTGAGTATGCAGGAAGAGATGGAGGCACAGTCGAAAAATAGGAATAAATCCAAAACTGATGCTTGAATGCAAAATAAAGATGTGACATATGCAATTATACTTGAAGTAAAAGCCAGGTGTGTGTGCCAACAATTTACACTGAGGATGGCCTTAGGCCGAAACATCTGTTTTGTTTTCACCTTTCATTTATGCACTATGATTTTTTGGGCACCATGGTGTTTTAATAAACATCTTTATTTTGCATTCAAGCCTCAGTTTTGGATTTATTCATTTTTTGACATTATGCTGGTCTCCATCTTTTCCAGTATTCTTATTTGACTCCTACGCACCTGGAACAGACACTATTCAGTAGTAAGGACCTTTAAAAGAGCGCAGACGGCCTCTTATCATTGGTGAGTATGCAGGCCATGGAAGAACTGGGATATTTTCAGCTTCCAGGAATTGTGTACAGATCCTTGCGACATGGGGCTGTGCATTATCATGCTGTAACATGAGGTGATGGCGGCGGATGAATGGCACGACAATGGGCCTCAGGATCTTGTCACGGTATCTCTGTGCATTCAAATTGCCATCGATAAAATGCAGTTGTGTTCATTGTCCATAGCTTATGCCTGCCCATACCCTAACCCCACTGCCAGCTCGGTTCACAGTTGAAACCGGGATTTATCTGCGAAGAGCACACTTCTCCAGCGTGCCAGTGGCCATCGAAGGTGAGCATTTGCCCACTGAAGTTGGTTACGATGCCGAACTGCAGTCAGGTCAAGACCCTGGTGAATACGATGAGCTTCCCTGAGACGGTTTGTCACTGTTTGTGCAGAAATTATTTGGTTGTGCAAACCCACAGTTTCATCAGCTGTCCGGGTGGTGGTTCTTAGACGTGAAGAAGCTGGATGTGGGCTGCGTTGGTTACACGTGGTGTACTGTTGTGAGGCCGGTTGGATGTACTGCCAAATTCTCTAAAACGACGGTGGCGGCTTATGGTAGAGAAATTAACATTAAATTCTGGCAACCACTGAGGTGGACATTCCTGCAGTCAGCATGCTAATTGCACGCTCCCTCAACTTGGGATATCTGTGGCATTGGGTTGTGTGACAAAACGGCACATTTTAGAGTGGCCTTTTGTTACCAGCACAAGGTGCACCTGTGTAATGATCATGCTGTTTAATCAGCTTCTTGATATGCCACACCTGTCAGGTGGATGGATTATCTTGGCAAAGGAGAAATGCTCACTAACAGGGATGTAAACAAATGTGTGTACAACATTTGAGAGAAATAAGCTTTTTGTATGTTTGGGATCTTTTTATTTCAGCTCATGAAACATGGGACCAACACTTTACATGTTGCGTTTATATTTTTGTTCAGTATAGTTTTAAGAAAAGATGGATGTCTCAAAAGGTAGTTAGTTCCCGGTTATGTTAAGATCCCCTTTAGACATGTTGACATTTTGACATCCTGTTTGTGGAATCATCAGGGAAGTGAATGTGGACTTACTCAGGAGTGACATCGACGCTGGTTCCATGAGGACGTGTTTGCACAGCTGTGGAAAATGAGATGCATTGTTTCATATGTCACGCTGATATTTTGCCCAGGGTTCACTGAACACATTAATAACTAATATTTTTCAAAATGTGTAAAGTATTGTAAAGACGTGAGTGTTGCATGATATACCGGTAACTTCAAAAGGTAGGATTCATAAAGGGCTAACTACACTGCTCAAAAAAATAACACATCCTAGATCTGAATGAATGAAATAATCTTATTAAATACTTTTTTCTTTACATAGTTGAATGTGCTGACAAAAAAAATCACACAAAAATTATCAATGGAAATCAAATTGATCAACCCATGGAGGTCTGGATTTGGAGTCACCCTCAAAATTAAAGTGGAAAACCACACTACAGGCTGATCCAACTTTGATGTAATGTCCTTAAAACAAGTCAAAATGAGGCTCAGTAGTGTGTGTGGCCTCCACGTGCCTGTATGACCTCCCTACAACGCCTGGGCATGCTCCTGATGAGGTGGCGGATGGTCTCCTGAGGGATCTCCTCCCAGACCTGGACTAAAGCATCCGCCAACTCCTGGACAGTCTGTGGTGCAACGTGGCGTTGGTGGCTGGAGCGAGACATGATGTCCCAGATGTGCTCAATTGGATTCAGGTCTGGGGAATGGGCGGGCCAGTACATAGCATCAATGCCTTCCTCTTGCAGGAACTGCTGACACACTCCAGCCACATGAGGTCTAGCATTGTCTTGCATTAGGAGGAACCCAGGGCCAACCGCACCAGCATATGGTCTCACAAGGGGTCTGAGGATCTCATCTCGGTACCTAATGGCAGTCAGGCTACCTCTGGCGAGCACATGGAGGGCTGTGCGGCCCCCCCAAAGAAATGCCACCCCACACCATGACTGACCCACCGCCAAACCGGTCATGCTGGAGGATGTTGCAGGCAGCAGAACGTTCTCCACGGCGTCTCCAGACTCTGTCACGTCTGTCACGTGCTCAGTGTGAACCTGCTTTCATCTGTGAAGAGCACAGGGCGCCAGCGGCGAATTTGCCAATCTTGGTGTTCTCTGGCAAATGCCAAACGTCCTGCACGGTGTTGGGCTGTAAGCACAACCTCCACCTGTGGACGTCGGGCCCTCATACCACCCTCATGGAGGCTGTTTCTGACCGTTTGAGCAGACACATGCACATTTGTGGCCTGCTGGAGGTCATTTTGCAGGGCTCTGGCAGTGCTCTTCCTGCTCCTCCTTGCACAAAGGCGGAGGTAGCAGTCCTGCTGCTGGGTTGTTGCCCTCCTACGGCCTCCTCCACGTCTCCTGATGTACTGGCCTGTCTCCTGGTAGCGCCTCCATGCTCTGGACACTACGCTGACAGACACAGCAAACCTTCTTGCCACAGCTCGCATTGATGTGCCATCCTGGATGAGCTGCACTACCTGAGCCACTTGTGTGGGTTGTAGACTCCGTCTCATGCTACCACTAGAGTGAAAGCACCGCCAGCATTCAAAAGTGACCAAAACATCAGCCAGGAAGCATAGGAACTGAGAAGTGGTCTGTGGTCACCACCTGCAAAACCAGTCCTTTATTGGGGGTGTCTTGCTAAATGCCTATAATTTCCACCTGTTGTCTATTCCATTTGCACAACAGCATGTGAAATGTATTGTCAATCAGTGTTGCTTCCTAAGTGGACAGTTTGATTTCACAGAAGTGTGATTGACTTGGAGTTACATTGTGTTGTTTAAGTGTTCCCTTTTATTTTTTTGAGCAGTGTATATTCATATAGGGTTAACTATATCAAAAATCTCTCTTTCTGGTGCTCCTTACATTGTTTGGTGCGTAACGTTTTTAAAGTTGGGAGCAGTGTGTGTATGTTTGTGGGAGAGGAGAGAGAGTGGTGTGTGTGTGTGTGTGTGTGTGTGTGTGTGTTTATGAAAGTGAGGGAGACAGAGAGAGTGAGGGAGACGGAGAGAGAGTGAGGGAGACAGAGAGAGAGAGTGAGTGAGAGAGAGAGAGAGAGAGTGAGACAGAGAGAGAGAGTGAGGGAGACAGAGTGAGGGAGAGAGAGAGAGTGAGGGAGACAGAGAGAGAGAGTGAGGGAGACAGAGAGAGAGAGTGAGGGAGACAGAGAGAGAGAGTGAAGGAGACAGAGAGAGAGAGAGTGAAGGAGACAGAGAGAGAGTGAAGGAGACAGAGAGAGAGTGAAGGAGAGAGAGAGTGAAGGAGACAGAGAGAGAGAGAGTGAATGAGACAGAGAGAGAGTGAAGGAGACAGAGAGAGTGAAGGAGAGAGAGAGTGAAGGAGACAGAGAGAGTGGTGTGTGTGTGTTTATGAAAGTGAGGGAGACAGAGAGAGTGTGTGAGGAAGGGGGGTGTCTGTGTTAACTGAGGAGGAAAGTAGGTTTCATGCAGTGGTTTCCCTGACTGACACAATGACATGCAGATCATTATCCAGTGGTTTCCCTGACTGACACAATGACATGCAGATCATTATCCAGTGGTTTCCCCTGACTGACACAATGACATGCAGATCATTATCCAGTGGTTTCCCCTGACTGACACAATGACATGCAGATCATTATCCAGTGTTTTCCCCTGACTGACACAATGACATGCATATCATTATCCAGTGGTTTCCCCTGACTGACACAATGACATGCAGATCATTATCCAGTGTTTTCCCCTGACTGACACAATGACATGCAGATCATGATGCAGTGGTTTCCCCTGACTGACACAATGACATGCAGATCATGATGCAGTGGTTTCCCCTGACTGACACAATGACATGCAGATCATTATGCAGTGTTTTCCCCTGACTGACACAATGACATGCAGATCATTATGCAGTGTTTTCCCCTGACTGACACAATGACATGCAGATCATTATCCAGTGGTTTCCCCTGACTGACACAATGACATGCAGATCATTATCCAGTGTTTTCCCTGACTGACACAATGACATGCAGATCATGATGCAGTGGTTTCCCCTGACTGACACAATGACATGCAGATCATGATGCAGTGGTTTCCCCTGACTGACACAATGACATGCAGATCATGATGCAGTGGTTTCCCCTGACTGACACAATGACATGCAGATCATTATGCAGTGGTTTCCCCTGACTGACACAATGACATGCAGATCATTATGCAGTGTTTTCCCCTGACTGACACAATGACATGCAGATCATGATGCAGTGGTTTCCCCTGACTGACACAATGACATGCAGATCATTATGCAGTGGTTTCCCCTGACTGACACAATGACATGCAGATCATGATGCATGTATATTCCTTCCTCCCATTCCTCCAGCCAAATCACAGGTAGGCCTTTGCAAATATGAACAAATTAGCCATTGTATGCAGTATTCTGTTATACAGTGTGAAGTTAAATTCAAAATGTGTTGCATTGAGTAGAAGTGTGACTATCAGTGGCAGGTCTTTTGTGTTACATGTGCGCATAACGTTTAGAGAACGGGAACAAGCGTCCGAGGGACGGGGCGAACAGGAGTCTAGGCCACTGAATATTTCCCCTGTGATACACGGCCTGGTATCGTATCATTAGTAAAATGTTGGTATCGTGACAACACTACTAATGAATATCCTCGTTGTTTTACACACCTTTATTTTTCCTTTGCACTTTGAAGAACTTCTTCGCAGAGAACTGTGTGGACAGATCTGGAGTCAATTCAATCATTCTAAACATCATAAAATAGTTCATCCTCAACCAAACACCCATGATATTCCCTCCCTCCATGATATACCCTCCCTCCCTCCATGATATACCCTCCCTCCCTCCCTCCATGATATACCCTCCCTCCCTCCATGATATACCCTCCCTCCCTCCCTCCATGATATACCCTCCCTCCCTCCCTCCCTCCCTCCCTCCCTCCCTCCCTCCCTCCATGATATACCCTCCCTCCCTCCCTCCATGATATACCCTCCCTCCCTCCCTCCCTCCATGATATACCCTCCCTCCCTCCCTCCCTCCATGATATACCCTCCCTCCCTCCCTCCCTCCCTCCATGATATACCCTCCCTCCCTCCCTCCATGATATACCCTCCCTCCCTCCCTCCATGATATACCCTCCCTCCCTCCCTCCATGATATACCCTCCCTCCATGATATACCCTCCCTCCCTCCCTCCCTGATATACCCTCCCTCCCTCCCTCCATGATATACACTCCCTCCCTCCATGATATACACTCCCTCCCTCCCTCCCTCCATGATATACCCTCCCTCCATGATATACCCTCCCTCCCTCCCTCCATGATATACCCTCCCTCCCTCCATGATATACCCTCCCTCCCTCCCTCCATGATCAATCAATCAATCAATTTTATTTTATATAGCCCTTCTTACATCAGCTAATATCTCGAAGTGCTGTACATATGATATACCCTCCCTCCCTCCCTCCCTCCATGATATACCCTCCCTCCATGATATACCCTCCCTCCATGATATACCCTCCCTCCCTCCCTCCATGATATACACTCCCTCCCTCCATGATATACACTCCCTCCCTCCCTCCCTCCATGATATACCCTCCCTCCATGATATACCCTCCCTCCCTCCCTCCATGATATACCCTCCCTCCCTCCATGATATACCCTCCCTCCCTCCATGATATACCCTCCCTCCATGATATACCCTCCCTCCCTCCCTCCATGATATACCCTCCCTCCCTCCCTCCATGATATACCCTCCCTCCCTCCCTCCCTCCATGATATACCCTCCCTCCCTCCATGATATACCCTCCCTCCCTCCCTCCATGATATACCCTCCCTCCCTCCCTCCATGATATACCCTCCCTCCCTCCCTCCCTCCATGATATACCCTCCCTCCCTCCCTCCCTCCATGATATACCCTCCCTCCCTCCCTCCATGATATACCCTCCCTCTCGTATAGTAATGACCAGTTACAACAGGCTACCCATTTGGTTGCATTCCAGATATTAATTCCATCAAATCTCACCCGTTTCCTCTGGACTGAGTTCGTGTACGCCTTTTCATCATCCTCATCTTCCTCCTGCTCCCTGGAGAACTGCCAGAACTCCTCATCCGTCAGCGCAGCGGCATCGTCATCGTCACTGCCTGGCAACACAACAGTAGTCTCCGCTACATTCTCTCCAGAGCAACCGGGATCTCCGTCCTCTGGTGACAAAGGTGTCATCTGTATAAATTTTTGAACATAATGTGCAGTTATTAACCAGTGCAACGGAAGGAACCAATGGAATAGTCCCAAAAGTGAAAACTGAACTCCCAACTAAAATCAAGCACTCCTCAGTCACTGTCACAGGTGTAAGCAAAACTACTAGGGTTGTGACGATATTAGTATCGCGATACTCAGAAGTATCGTGGCAAGGAAACAAAAGATGAAGCGCACACTTTGACATAAAGCAGGTTTAAAAGGACCAAAGAGTTTGGCATGCTTCGTGTTTTCTTTTGAAAAACATTGAGTATCGCAATATCGCCACAACTCTAAAAACGCCATTTTAGTTGGCGGGTTAAGCCACACAGGAACACAGGATCTTCCACCAAGTCATCCTGACATAAGAAAGTACAGTCATGATGGAAGGGTCCTGCATAAGTTAAGTCTTGACTGACACTATGGAATAATGCTACAACTATCTACAGTGCCTTCAGAAAGTATTCATACCCGTTGACTTATTCCACATTTTGTTGTGTTACAGCCTGATTTCAAAATGGATTCAATTTTATTTATTTATATATAGCTCACCCATCTACACACAATCCCCCATAACGACAAAGTGAAAACATGTTTTTAGAAATGTTTGCAAATTTAGTGAAAATGAAACACAGACATCTCATTTACATAAGTATTCACACCCCTGAGTCAATACATGTTAGAATCACCTTTGGCAGCGATTACAGCTGTGAGTCTTTCTGGGTAACTCTCTAAGACAGGGGTGTCAAACTCATTCTATGGAGGGCCGAGTGTCTGCTGGTTTTTGGTTTCTCCTTTTAATGTGTCCAATTAAGACCTATACAACCAGGTGAGGGGAGTTCCTAACTAATCAGTGACCTTAATTAATCAATTAAGTACAAGGGAGGAGTGAAAACCCGCAGACACTCGACCCTCCGTGGAATGAGTTTGACACGTGCTCTGAGAGCTTTGAACACAAGGATTGTACAATATTTGCAAATTATTATTTTGAAGATTCTTCCAGCTCTGTCAAGTTAGTTGTTGATAATTGCTAGACAGCCATTTTCAAGTCTTGCCATAGATTTTCAAGACGATTTAAGTCAAAACTGTAACTAGGCCACACAGGAACATTCAATGTCTTCTTGGTAAGCAACTCCAGTGTAGATTTGGCCTTGTGTTTTAAGTTGTTGTCCTGCTGAAAGTTGAATTTGTCTACCAGTGTCTGTTGGAAAGGAGATAACCAGGTTTTCCTCTAGGATTATGCCTGTGCTTAGCTCTATTCCGTTTCCTTTTATCCTAAAAAAACTCCCTAGTCCTTGCCGATGACAAGCATACCCCCATAACATGATGCAGACACCACTATGGTTGAAAATATGAAGAGTGGTACTCAGTGATGTGTTGTATTGGATTGGATTTGCCCCAAACATAACACTTTGTATTTAGGACAAAAAGTGAATTGCTTTGCCACATTTTTTGCAGTATTACTTTAGTGCCTTGTTGCAAACAGGATGCATGTTTTGGAATATTTTTATTCTGTACATGCTTCCTTCTTCTCACTCTGTCAATTAGGTTAGTATTGTGGAGTAACTACAATGTTGATCCATCCTCAGTTTTCTCCTATCACAGCCATTCAACTCGAACTGTTTTCAAGTCACCATTGACCTCATGGTGAAATCCCACCGTCCAAAGTGTAATTAATAACTTCACCATACTCAAAGGGATATTAAATGTCAATTTATTTGTATTTTTACCCATCTACCAATAGGTGCCCTTCTTTGCGAGGCACTGGAAAACCTCCCTGGTCTATGGTTGAATCTGTGTTTGAAATTCACTGTTCGACTGAGGGACCTTACAGATAATTCAATGTGTGGGGTACAGAGATGAGGTAGTCATAAAAAACGCTATTATTGCACACAGAGTGAGTCCATGCAACATATTATGTGACTTGTGAAGCAAATAGTTACCCCTGAAATTATTTAGGCTTGCTATAACAAAGGGGTTGAATACTTATTGACTCAAGACATTTCAGCTTTTCATTTTTAATTAATTTGTAAAAAATCAAAAACATTATTCCACTTTGACGTTATGAGGTATTGTGTGTAGGCCAGTGACACAAAATCTCAATTTAATCAATTTAAAATTCAGGCTGTAACACAACAAAATGTGGAAAAAGTCAAGTGGTGTGAATATTTTCTGAAGGCGCTGTATGTAGGAAAACATACCGGATGTTCATCTCCACTCACCACTGGATGAGGTGGGCTGGTCGGTGGGCTTATTGGTTGGTCTTCAATAGCGGTCCGGGTATGGCAGGCAGCAAAGTCTTTATCATAGGAAAGTGTAATTTCTCTCCTCTTTGTTAAGCTACTGTGACTTGAAACACAAACTCCCATTTTTGCAAGCTTGTTTTGGCATCTGGTCCTGGTTCGTCCTTGCCGTAGCAACATTGAGGTCCTGTACATGGGTGCACACATATTCTTTGAGCGAGCCCTAAGTAGTAAGGCGCCAGCCATGGCCACCATGGAACTTTTAGCTGATTTGGTTGTATTTGGATTCAAGGACGCTGTAGCTGAGCTAGCGGACAGAAAACTGAGGAAGGTCGGCGCCGAGGTCTTCCACTCGTCAGTCACAGTGGTCCAGTTGAAGGTTTTAAGTGAAAGGGGACTAGTCTGGCGTAGGACAGAGTTGAAGCGCATAGAAACTAAGGTGACGCATTCTTTAGTTACCAACTTCAGCACTTCCTCCAACATCGCATGGCCAAGGCCAGGGATTGCCATTAGGTTTCTGGGGATAGCTTTGAAACGACCCCGCACTAAATTATCTGCAACTGCCTCCCACGGTCCCGTAAGTACTCTGGTTCGTAGTGATGAGCCAACTCGAAAACTGACCTACATTAAAATAAAGGGCCATAAGAAAGATGTAGTTGCACATTTTCCGTCCACACAGATCAGAAGAAAGGTGAACAGGATTGTGGATGGAATTTGTCATTTTGTAGATTTTTGTACCTGATATAGAAATTCAAATATATACAGGTTAAAAGTAATGACTAAATGTTCCACCCTTAAATATAGTTGTGAAATGTTCTTGTTTTTAAGTATGATTAGTACTTTCTTAGTAGTGACTAATTATTACACTCCGAAACTGTGTGAGATGTGTTAGAATCTACTACCTGGTAATGTGTGAGTGTAGGACCAGTAAAGATTATGACATTGTGTTACTATTTAGCAATGTGAGTAGGAGTTAGACCAGACAACAAAGGACAAGGAGAACTGTCTTCAGACAACTGAGAAACCAAGATAAAGAGGCCTCCCAATTTAGGGAGGAGCGAGACTATGATAAGAACGTGTGTATGTATGTGTGTGTGTGTGTGACCTGATGGTCAGGAGAGCAGTTTTCAAGTGGAAAACTACAGCCCGCCTAAAGAGGTGTGGGATTTTTGTATGACGTGTGTGTATAAAAGATGGACCCTGAAATTGTGATAACAGAATTCTCTGAATAAAGACCTGGCTATTGCACTAAGGCTCTGTCCGTTTCTTGATCCAAAAGCCTTACAATCTTTTGGGAGACGCACAGAGACACTGAAATAGTTAGTTAATAAATTATCTTAACAGTACCATACTCACTTTTGCATCTTTATAAGTTTGATATCTCCAGGATGCTGCTCTTGCTGTCATCTGCCCACTAGCAAGTCTGTCAACTGCACTCTACAATGTGGAGTGGAGCAAAGGGGGAGAGTTGTCACATTTTCCATGCATGCTACCATGCTTCAAGAATATCAGATCTGCAACACAACACTATATATTCTAAGAAAAAATTCCATTAACTTTCCCAATATTTCCGGGGTTTTTCCAGAAATCCTAGGTGGAAGATTCACAGAATCGAGAGGGAATAAGCAGGAAATCCTGGAAACCTCATACTGGGATTTCTGGAAAACCTGGGAATTTTCTACCATAATTCTAAGCATATTTTTGGGGGACTCATTGCAAATGCATATACACGAGCATGCAGTCTGACCTTCACAGTCTGCGGTGAAAAAGCAACAGGAACTACAGCAGGTTGTTGGACCACTGATGTTGACATCCGGGATGCTGCTCCTGTTGTTGTTGTGGCAGGCTCACCTTTTGGTTTGGCACCGAGTCTGCCAACTGCACTCTACAATGGAGACAAGAGAAAAGGACAGAGAGGTGTCATAACACAGCGGTCATTCTCCATGCGTGCTACCATATTTTACACAGATCACACCTGCAACAATATGCACTTTAAAGCATATTTTTAGAGGAATGATGGTAAATGCATATGAGCAAGAGGGTGTAGGGTTGAAGTTGCCCCTGGGAGCTGATATGTTGTAAGTTCTGCATTTTCCACTATTCTAGTTAAGGTTAGGATTGGAGAAGCTGATTGGGTGTTATCCAGATTTTCATATCATCATACTGTACTTCACACATCCCGGGATTTACGGTATTACCGGTTTAGTACACAAGGGGGCGCCAAGAAACGCTAAAAAGTCCATTGGGAGTCTATTACCAGAATGCTAACAAAATTAGCACAAGTAACTTCCATGGAGGCTGCTAGCTAAATATGATGAGCACAAATAAAAATAAACAAAAAATTGCAAAGACAGGCAATCCAGCTCATAAAGTTATACATATATAGGTAGGCGCTACCGAATGTAATTTTTGGTGAGTTTGGACATTTGCAAGCGAATGTGAACGAGAGACATTGTGCAAATGAACAAAGTTTTGACCCATGCTTGTCTGATGGAAGAACAGTGCTGGCTCTGGAGCAGCATGTGTACACGGTGTGTCTGTGTGGAGTCTGGAGTCGCTAGGGCAACGGGCCTGCCTGCTCTGCTCAGAGAGGGGGGAGGGGGGGGGGTGCAGACAGGCTGAGAAAAAAAACACTACAAAATGAAAAGATAGCAGTGGCAGCTGTACAGGTATCTCATCCAAAGGGCTTTGACTTCTAAATTACGGCAGAAAGCTAACACAATATGGTGCCACGTCACCTTTATTAATTCAGCCACTTACTTACACTGAACAAAAATAGAAACGCAACATGTAAAGTGTTGGTCCCATGTTTCAAGACCTGAAATAAAAGACCCCAGAAATTTTCCGTACGCACAAAGCTTATTTCTTTCAAATTCTGTGCACAATTTTGTTTATATCCCTGCCAGTGAGCATTTCTCCTTTGCCAAGATAATCCATCCATCTGACAGGTGTGGCATATCAAAAAGCTGATTAAACAGCATGATCAATACACAGGTGCTGGGGACTAACTCAGTAAAATTGTTCAAATTGTCGCACGTTGTGTTTATTTTTGTTCAGTATAGATAACTAGCAAGTTAAACGTAGGTGTCGCGTTTTTCACACAGGAAAAAAATAAGAAAACCCATAAGAAATAACTTTCTGCGTTTTGTAAACGAAGATCTAAAATGCTTCTTATTGTACATTGAACAAAAATATAAAACGCAAAATGTAACAATTTCAAAGATTTGACTGAGTTACAGTTCATATAAGGAAATCAGTCAATTGAAATAAACTAATGGATGTCCTAATCTATGGATTTCAGATGACTGTGACTACAGATATGCATCCGTTGGTCACAGATATAAAAAAAAAAATTAAGTAGGGACGACGTGGATCAGAAAACCAGTCAGTATCTGGTGTGACCACCATTTGCCTCATGCAGCGTGACACATCACCTTCGCATAGAGTTGATCAGGCTGTTGATTGTGGCATGTGGAATGTTGTCCCACTCCTCTTCAATGGCAGTGCGAAGTTGCTGGATATTGGCGGGAACTGGAACACGCTCTCCTACATGCTCAATGGGTGACATGTCTGGTGAGTATGCAGGCCATGGAAGAACTGGGACATTTTCAGCTTCCAGGAATTGTGTACAGATTCTTGCGACATGGGGTCGTGCATTATTATGCTGAAACATGAGGTGATGGCGGCAGTTGAATGGCACGACAATGGACCTCAGGATCTCGTCACGCTATCTCTGTGCATTAAAATTGCCATAGATAAAATGCAATTGTGTTCGTTGTCCATAGCTTATGCTGGCCCATGCCATAACCCCACCGCCACCATGGGGAACTCTGTTCACAACGCTCGCCCACACAACACCATACACACTGTCTGCCATCTGCCCGGTACAGTTGAACCGGGATTCATCTGTGAAGAGCACACTTCTCCAGCATGCCAGTGGCCATCGTCGAAGGTGAGCATTTGTCAAGACCATGGTGAGGGTGAGGACGACGAGCATGCAGATGAGCTTCCCTGAGACGGTTTCTAACAGTTTGTGCAGAAATTATTCAGTTGTGCAAACCCACAGTTTGATCAGCTGTCCGGTCTCAGATGATCCCGCAGGTTAGAAGCCGGATGTGGAGGCCCTGGGCTGGCGTGGTTACACGTGGTCTGCGGTTGTGAGGCCGGTTAGGCGTACTGGCAAATTCTCTAATACAACGTTGAAGGTGGTTTATGGTAGAGAAATTAACATTACATTTTCTGGCAACAGCTCTGGTGGACATTCCTGCAGTCAGCATGCCAATTGCACGCCCCCTCAAAACTTGAAATATCTGTGACATTGTGTTGTGTGACAAAATTGCACATTTTAGAGTGGCCTTTATTGTCCCCAGCACAAGGTGCACCTGTGTAATGATCATGCGGTTTAATCAGCTTCTTGATATGCCACACCTGTCAGGTGGATGGATTATCTTGGCAAAGGAGAATTGCTCACCAACAGGGATGTAAACAAATTCGTGCACAAAATCTGAGCGAAATAAGCTTTTTGTGCATATGGAAAATAGTAGGATATTTTATTTCAGCTCATGAAACATGGGACCAACATTTTACATGTTGCGTTTTATATTTTTTGGTCAGTGTAATTTCTGCTCAGACACATTTTGTGCTTCAGAAGCACTTCTCCACTAGGATGGGAATTCACAAACGGGTTTTCATTCTATCAGCAAAACAACTGACTGATGTGTAGCTCCTCCTTTTTCCCTGTTCTTTTCTCAGGTAAAATACCAGATTAACTTTAAGCAAAACATTGGGAAATATGATGCCCATGCATCGTTTTTGCAAAAAATACCTTGCTTTTTCATTGTAAGCTCATTTACTTGTGTGGCTGCCAGCTAAATAGCGTTGCACTTCTGTTGTCATCTGATGAAAATGAAGCTATTCTCTGCCGAATGTGTTGCACTAATGTATTTTCAGTGAAGGAAAACTATCGTTGCACGTCCCTTATCACTCTATTGAAGCAAAAAAACACTGACTTTCAATACAAAACGCGACCCCTGTCAATACACAGCTGGACTCACCTGATCCTGCTTTCTCCCGTTGTGATATTTACAAACACATGTGACTGGCTCAACTGTTCTGGGGAACTACGGTAAACTTCATAATGTAAAATAATGTAACAGGTGAAATAAAGAATGCGATCTGATTAATCTCCTAACGTATTGCACAAGTTGACTGCAGGTATTTACTTAATAAGTAGCTACAAATATAAAAATGTATTGAAAAAACATGTTAATACAGTATTGAAAAAACATCCTGTGGCTATTTCCATATACCCGGTATACGGTTTATATGGTACAGTGCCTTGCAAAAGTATTCATCCCCCTTGGCATTTTTCCTATTTTGTTGCATTAAAACCTGTAATTTAAATGGATTTGTATTTGTATTTCATGTAATGGACATACACAAAAAAGTCCAAATTGGTGAAGTGAAAAAATAACTTGTTTCAAACAATTCAAAAACATTAATAACGGAAAAGTGGTGCGTGCATATGTATTCACCCCCTTTGCTATGAAGTCCCTAAATAAGATCTGGTGCAACCAATTACCTTCAGAAGTCACATAATTAGTTAGATTGCACACAGGTGGACTTTATTTAAGTGTCACATGATCTCAGTGTATATATATATATATATATATATATATATACACACACACACATACACCTGTTCTGAAAGGCCCCAGAGTCTGCAACACCACTAAGCAAGAGGCACCACCAAGCAAGCGGCACCATGAAGACCAAGGACATCTCCAAACAGGTCAGGGACAAATTATTATTATATTAAAAGTACAGATCAGGGTTGGGTTATAAAAAAATATCAGAAACTTTGAACATCCCACCATTAAATCCATTATTAAAAAATGGAAAGAATATGGCACCACAACAAACCTGCCAAGAGAGGGCTGCCCACCAAAACTCACGGATCAGGCAAGGAGGGCATTAATCAGAGAGGCAACAAAGAGACCAAAGATAACCCTGAAGGAGCTGCAAAGCTCCACAGCGGAGATTGGAGTATCTGTCCATAGGACCACTTTAAGCCGTACACCCCACAGAGCTGGGCTTTTCGGAAGAGTGGCCAGAAAAAAGCCATTGCTTAAAGAAAAAAATAAGCAAACAGGTTTGGTGTTCGGCAAAAGGCATGTGGGAGACTCCCCAAACATATGGAAGAAGGTACTCTGGTCAGATGAGACTAAAATTGAGCTTTTTGGCCATCAAGGAAAAACGCTATGTCTGGTGCAAACCCAACACCTCTCATGACCCCGAGAACACCATCCCCACAGTGAAGCATGGTGGTGGCAGCATCATGCTGTGAGAATGTTTTTCCATCGGCAGGGACTGGGAAACTGGTCAGAATTTAAGGAATGATGGATGGTGCTAAATACAGGGAAATTCTTGAGGGAAACCTCTTTCAGTCTTCCAGAGATTTGAGACTGAGACGGAGGTTCACCTTCCAGCAGGACAATGACCCTAAGCATACTGCTAAAGCAACACTCGAGTGGTTTAAAGGGGAAACATTTAAATGTCTTGGAATGGCCTAGTCAAAGCCCTGACCTCAATCCAATTGAGAATCTGTGGTATGAATGAAAGATTGCTGGATACCAGCGGAACCCATCCAACTTGAAGGAGCTGGAGCAGTTTTGCCTTGAAGAATGGGCAAAGATCCTAGTGGCTAGATGTGCCAAGCTTATAGAGACATACCCCAAGAGACTTGCAGCTGTAATTGCTGCAAAAGGTGGCTCTACAAAGTATTGATTTGGGGGGGTGAATAGTTAAGCACGCTCAAGTTCTGTTTTGTTGTCTTATTTCTTGTTTGTTTCACACACAAAACAATTTTACATCTTCAAAGTGGTAGGCATGTTGTATAAATCAAATGATACAAACCCCCCAAAAATCCATTTTAATTCCAGGTTGTAAGGCAACAAAATAGGAAAAATGCCAAGGGGAGTGAATACTTTCGCAAGCCACCGCCCAAGCTTAAAGCTGATCCTAGATCTGTACCTAGGGGAAACTTCCCCCTGAATACCACAAGAGGCTGCAGTCTGACCTTCACAGTCTGCGGTGAAAAAGCAACAGGAACTACAGCAGGTTGTTGGACCACTGATGTTGACATCCGGGATGCTGCTCCTGTTGTTGTTGTGGCAGGCTCACCTTTTGGTTTGGCACCGAGTCTGCCAACTGCACTCTACAATGGAGACAAGAGAAAAGGACAGAGAGGTGTCATAACACAGCGGTCATTCCCGCATGCCCAGACCCCCATGCCCAGACCCCCATGCCCAGACCCGCATGCCCAGACCCTGCATTATTGTTTGCCACATGGCCTGAAACTGCACCATTTTGTTTCTCTCCCTAGCCCACGCACTTTCAATATTTCAATTATCATTCGATTTTTCCATTGTGTTAACGATGGAGGATTGATTGATTTCCAAGTTTTTAGTATACGTTTTTTTAAGGTGAGTGATGAAAAGAGAATCGTCCAACCCACCGGGTATCTCACTACATCCTCATATGACATGTCTTGAAATATGCAGACAGACAGATTAAAAGTACATTTACAGTGGGGAAAAAAGTATTTAGTCAGCCACCAATTGTGCAAGTTCTCCCACTTAAAAAGATGAGAGAGGCCTGTAATTTTCATCATAGGTACACGTCAACTATGACAGACAAAATGAGAAAAAAAAATCCAGAAAATCACATTGTAGGATTTTTAATGAATTTATTTGCAAATTATGGTGGAAAATAAGTATTTGGTCAATAACAAAAGTTTCTCAATACTTTGTTATATACCCTTTGTTGGCAATGACACAGGTCAAACGTTTTCTGTAAGTCTTCAAGGTTTTCACACACTGTTGCTGGTATTTTGGCCCATTCCTATCTCCTCTAGAGCAGTGATGTTTTGGGGCTGTCGCTGGGCAACACAGACTTTCAACTCCCTCCAAAGATTTTCTATGGGGTTGAGATCTGGAGACTGGCTAGGCCACTCCAGGACCTTGAAATGCTTCTTACGAAGCCACTCCTTCGTTGCCCGGGCGGTGTGTTTGGGATCATTGTCATGCTGAAAGACCCAGCCACGTTTCATCTTCAATGCCCTTGCGGATGGAAGGAGGTTTTCACTCAAAATCTCACGATACATGGCCCCATTCATTCTTTCCTTTACACGGATCAGTCGTCCTGGTCCCTTTGCAGAAAAACAGCCCCAAAGCATGATGTTTCCACCCCCATGCTTCACAGTAGGTATGGTGTTCTTTGGATGCAACTCAGCATTCTTTGTCCTCCAAACACGACGAGTTGAGTTTTTACCAAAAAGTTCTATTTTGGTTTCATCTGATATGACATTCTCCCAATCCTCTTCTGGATCATCCAAATGCACTCTAGCAAACTTCAGACGGGCCTGGACATGTACTGGCTTAAGCAGGGGGACACGTCTTGCACTGCAGGATTTGAGTCCCTGGCGGCGTAGTGTGTTAATGATGGTAGGCTTTGTTACTTTGGTCCCAGCTCTCTGTAGGTCATTCACTAGGTCCCCCCGTGTGGTTCTGGGATATTTGCTCACCGTTCTTGTGATCATTTTGACCCCACGGAGTGAGATCTTGCGTGGAGCCCCAGATCGAGGGAGATTATCAGTGGTCTTGTATGTCTTCCATTTCCTAATAATTGCTCCCACAGTTGATTTCTTAAAACCAAGCTGCTTACCTATTGCAGATTCAACTTTTAAGTTGCATGTATTTAAACTATCTACATTAGTCAGGCCAAAATTACTTTTTAATTCTGTCATGGAAATAAATACATGTATTTGCTGTTACCAAGTTATTTACGGTTTTCTATGCCTTTAGTTTTCTATGTGGACCAATTTATCTGTGAAATCTGAAATGCTATCCAAGGATGGTTCCATAAGGTTGTGTTTTCCGGAAGTGATATTTGTTTGTAGAATACGTTTCATTTTCTTCCATTTTGTTACAGTGTCCTTAACTATGAAGTTGTTAATGTTTTTAGCTTCATCCTTTGAAAAATGTACACTTAAAACGATTCTGGGGATGAGAATGCGCATCTTCAATATGTTCCCATTGTTCCTCTTTAATGCATTTATATGTCGCTAGTAAAAGCCCTGGGTAGCGAGTTGATGCAATTCCAAGTCTGGAAGGTTAAAACCACCCTCAGACTTAGATGTCAAACTTTCCTTTTTATTCTATGAATTGTATTTGCCCATATAAAGTCTTATGACCGAGTATACATTTTAAAGAATGTCTTTGGTGGGGTAGTTGGGATTATCTAAAATAAATACAACAACCATTCTAAAAGAGGTTTAATTTACCTGGAAGATTTATTGGAAGATTATTCAATTTAATTAGATCTACTTTCATAGAGTTGAGTAATGGAATAAAATTATCTTTATATTTGTTGTCACTTATTAAGCATCTTAAGTATTTAATATTTTTTTGTGGTCAATTTAAAGGATTGCTGTAGTTATTAATTTTATGTTTTCCATTGCCATTATTTGAGTTTTTCACTGTGCATTCTAAGCATATTTTGGGGGGACTTATTGCAAATGCATGTGAGCAAGAGGCTGCAGTCTGACCTTCACAGTCTGCGGTGAAAAAGCAACAGGAACTACAGCAGGTTGTTGGACCACTGATGTTGACATCCGGGATGCTGCTCCTGTTGTTGTTCTGGCAGGCTCCCCTTTTGGTTTGGCACCGAGTCTGCCAACTGCACTCTACAATGGAGACAAGAGAAAAGGACAGAGAGGTGTCATAACACAGCGGTCATTCTCCATGCGTGCTACCATATTTTACACAGATCACATCTGCAACACTGGGCATTCTAAGCATATTTTTAGAGGAGTGATGGTAAATGCATATGAGCAAGAGGGTGTAGGTGTAACAGTGTTGCTTCCGTCCCTCTCTTCGCCCCTACCTGGGCTTGAACCAGGGACCCTCTGCACACATCGACAACAGTCACCCTCGAAGTACCGTTACCCGTCACTCCACAAAAGCCGCGGCCCTTGCAGAGCAAGGGAAACAACTACTTCAAGGTCTCAGAGCGAGTGACGTCACCCGATTGAAATGCTACTAGCGCGCACCGCTAACTAGCTAGCCATTTCATACCGGTTACATAGGGTTGAAGTTGCCGCTGGACGATGAGCTTGTGTAAGTTCTGCATTTTCCCCAATTATGGTTATGGTTAGGATTGGGGGAGGGGAAGCTGATCCTAGATCTGTACCTAGGGGAAACTTCCCCCTGGATACCACAAGAGGCTGCAGTCTGACCTTCACAGTCTGCGGTGAAAAAGCAACAGGAACTACAGCAGGTTGTTGGACCACTGATGTTGACATCCGGGATGCTGCTCCTGTTGTTGTTGTGGCAGGCTCACCTTTTGGTTTGGCACCGATTCTGCCAACTGCACTCTACAATGGAGACAAGAGAAAAGGACAGAGAGGTGTCATAACACAGAGGTCATTCTCCATAGAGATCGTCTTAAATTACTAGAGGGGCTGTGTCATAAACCCTCAAGGTGTGGAAGAACTTGACTGGCCTGCACAGAGCCCTGACCTCAACCCTATTGAACACCTTTGGGATGAATTGGAACGCCGACTGCGAGCCAGGCCTAATCGCCCAACATCAGTGCCCGACCTCACTAATGCTCTTGTGGCTGAATGGAAGCAAGTCCCCGCAGCAATGTTCCAAAATCTAGTAGAAAGCCTTCCCAGAAGAGTGGAGGCTGTTGTAGCAGCAAAAGGGGGACCAACTCCATATTAAATGGAGGTCCTCTGTAGCTCAGCTGGTAGAGCACGGCGCTTGTAACGCCAGGGTAGTGGGTTCGATCCCCGGGCCCACTCATACACAAAAAATGTATGCACGCATGACTGTAAGTCACTTTGGATAAAAGTGTCTGCTAAGTGGCATATTATTATTATTATTATTATTATTATTATTATATTATAAATGCCCATGATTTTGGAATGAGATGTTCGACGAGCAGATGTCCACATACTTTTGTATGTAGTGTAGTTTGTCCATTCTATTATTCTAATTCCTAATTCTATGACGCTACATGTTTACCTATATGTATCAGACCTGCATCACAACACTGCACTAGTATGGTTACAAGTACTACATTGCAAGCATTGTAGTTGATAAACTGCCCTGGCATGTGATATTTGATTATGAAACTATGACACAGATATTATACATTTTCATTGGTCCCCAATATTGGGAAATTGAGGCTTTGGAAAAAAACAAACAAACTAGCTGTTTAGCTAGCCGAATTTTGCATAATGGGGGCGCTAACGTTCAGTTTTGGTGGCAGTGTTTCTCAGGGAAATTCGCAAACCTACCAGCAACATACCACTTCCGGCCGCATTCACATTTTTTCGGTGTGGCTGAATTCTCTTCAAAATGTCATCAGTCCATGGAAATATGGAGGGAATCGCGGTGGATTTGAGCTTTTTCTTATGTTTGGCACCCATCGTCTCTGCCATCAAATCCCTTTCATATTCCTCTGGTCTGAAGTGGTGTTCGCACACTAAGAAATGTTTATGCCTTTCCACTGGTAAATTGACATCCTTTTGTATAGCTGCTAACCATCGTCTGCATCTTTGCATATCATTCGCCGGCAAGCAATGATAAAGAATATCTTCATCTTCCTGTGTGTTACAACCCGGTACAGCACACCAACCCACCATTATCACTGTGCTATCAAGTCAGTTTCAATCGTCTCTCTTTGGTACACTAACGTTAAAGAGCCGACCTTTGGTAGTCTCCCTCTGCAGACGGGTGGCCTCCCACATTAACAATGTTCCAGCATAGGTCTGCACAGATACAACAAAAATATATTATAAGGGATATAAATATCTGGATGCAAACATCCGTTTGGTATATTCAGAGACGGAACTGGGCGCGCAGGATATCCGGCTGTGTTACTACAACACCCGATTGTTGACGTTTAAAAAGGTTAAAGACGTCCTCCAGCGATTTTAAAACTTGTGCTGTTGAAAAGAGAATCCCATTATAAATACAGTAAGGCACACACACACTAAAGGGTAAAAAAAAATATTTTGAGCTAAATATATACATATATTTTTTACACAATTGCAAACTTCAAGGAGTAGGGCATTCAAGGATGGCTCCCCCTTGCTGGTTTCCACTAGTTACCACAGCCACAAATTCAAAATGGGCTATATCGAAAAAATGCATGAAAAACATAAATAGATTTTTGGTCTTAATTTAAGGTGAAGTTTGGTTAAGGTTAGGGTTTAGGGTATGGACTTCCCAAGGATCCCAGATAGCACTGACCGTGTTACATGCCGGACAGAAGTGATGCTCTGTCGCAGCCGGCTGCGACCGGGAGACCCATGGGGCGGCGCACAATTGGCCCAGCGTCGTCCAGGGTAGGGGAGGGAATGGCCAGCAGGGATGTAGCTCAGTTGATAGAGCATGGCGTTTGCAACGCCAGGGTTGTGGGTTCGTTTCCCACGGGGGGCCAGTATAAAAATATATATATATATATATATATATATATATATATATATATATATATATATATGTATTCACTAACTGTAAGTCGCTCTGGATAAGAGCGTCTGCTAAATGACTAAAATGTAAATGTAAATGCTCAGTTGGTAGAGCATGGCGCTTGCAACGCCAGGGTTGTGGGTTCGTTTCCCACGGGGGGCCAGTATGAAAATGTATTCACTCACTAACTGTAAATCGCTCTGGATAAGAGCATCTGCTAAATGACTAAAATGTAACTTTAAATTATGCATAAATCTTCATTTCCGGGAGAATTTTAGCACATTTTCTAAACCATACTCTACGGTCTTTGATTTTTAGCATTTTAACTAACCCTAACCATTGTCCTAACCTTAACCTAATCCTCATAACCTGCTAAGTTAATTATCCTAACCTGCTGCGTTAATTATCCTAACCTGTTGCATAAATTCTCATAACCTGTTACGAAATCTCACATCTGTTCATAGCTGTATACCATCTAGTACTGCGTTCAGCAGGACACAACGTTTTGGAACGTTCAGATATATTTTTAATATGGTATGTAGAATAAACATGCCTCTCCGACATGTAAAAAAAATAATTAATGGCATTTGTATCTGCAACTTTTGGCAACTGAACGTGGCCCTGAGGTGTATTCACTACGCTGATTCTGTAACAAGAACGTTTACTCCAAACGGAAAACGTTTTGCAACAAAAACAAGAGTTTCTATTGGACAAACTCAGGTAGGTCCCGCCCCGTTTCGTTCATTTCCGTCGTAAGACGTGATGAATACACCCCACGTGTAAACATCCCCACCGGACACAATGGTCGCGTTCGACATTGCAGCCGACATTAAAGGCGAGACTGACTAATCTACAAATCACCTTGCATCATAAATAACTACTCTCTATTGTTTGTAAATCAGTCAGTCGGTCACAAATTTACTCGATACAGCACGGTTTTGAAGCTCTCGAACACGGCCAATGTGTGTGTGTAGTAGTAGTCCTATCACATAACATACTGTGAACCCATTATACAGTGAGCTCCATAATTCACTGGACAGTGACCATTCTTTTGTTATTTTGGTTCTGTACTCTAGCACTTTGAGTTTGAAAGGATACAATGACAATGAGGGTGAAGTGCAGACTGTCAGCTTTAATTTGAGGGTATTTTCATACATATCGGATGAACCGTTTACGAATTATAGAAGCTTTTGTACATGGTCCCCCCCATTTTCGGGCATCAAAAATCATTGGACAGTTTAACATAATGTAGAATTAAGTAATCATTGTTAATATTTGGTCGCATATCCTTTGCATGCAATGACTGCTTGAAGTCTGCGATGCATCGCCATCACCAGACGCTGGGTATCTTCCCTGGTGATGCTCTGCCAGGCCTGTACTGCAGCCATCTTCAGTTCCTGCTTGTTTCGGGGACTTATTGCCTTAAGTCTCCTCTTCAGCATGTAAAATGCATGTTCAATTGGATTCAGATCTGGTGATTGACTCGGCCAGTCAAGGTTTTTCCACTTTTTGGCCATCAAAAACCCCTTTGTTGCTCTAGCAGTATGTTTAGGGTCATTGTCTTGTTGCGTGATTAAGTGCCGTCCAATGAGTTTGGAGGCATTTGGTTTTATCTGAGCAGATAAAATATTTCTGTAGACTTCAGAATTCATTGTTCTACTTCTGTCTACAGTCACATCATCGATGAAGACAAGTGAGCCTGTTCCACTGGCAGCCATACAGGCCCAAGCCATAACACCCCCTCCACCATGTTTCATGGATGAGGTGGTATGCTTTGGATCATGGGCATTTCTTTTTTTTTCTCCACACTTTTGTCTTTCCATCACTCTAGTACATGTTAATCTTTGTCTCATCTGTCCACAATATTTTTTTCCAGAACTCTTGGGGTTCTTTTAGGTGCTTTTTAGCAAACTAATCTTGCCTTTCTGTTCTTCAGGCTTATCAGTGGTTTGCATCTTGTAGTGTACCCTCTGTAGTCCTGCTGGTGTAGTCTTCTGCGTATGGTAGACTTTGACACATCTACACCTGCATCCAGGAGAGTGTTTTTGATCTGTTGGGCTGTTATCAGGGGTTTTTTCTTCACCATAGAGAGTATTCTCCGGTCATCCACTACAGTGGTCTTCCTCTGTCTACCGGGTCTTTTGACATAATTGAGTTCACCGGTTGTTTATTTCTTGTTAATGATGAACAAAACTGTTGACTTGGGCATGGCCAGGGTTTTTGCAATGTTCCTGAATGATTGATTTTCATTTCTGAGCCTTATGACGGCCAACTTCATTTGCATCGACACTGCTGTCTTCCTAATGTTGTCACACCCCAATAACAACCTCCAAAGGCAATAGCAACGTCTAGAATCATTACTATTCATCAACAGCTCTCCTGCATTCACTAACGACACAAATGAATACACCTGCCTAACGACACACATCTGTGAAGCCAATTTAACAAATACTTGTAGTACCTTAAAATGGGGGGACCATGTACAAAAGGTGCTGTCATTTCTAAACGGTTCATCCGATATGTATGAAAATACCCTCAAATTAAAGCTGACAGTCTGCACTTCACACTCATTGTCATTGTATCCTTTCAAACTCAAAGTGCTAGAGTACAGAACCAAAATAACAAAACAATGGTCACTGTCCAATGAATTATGGAGCTCACTGTATGTCACTAAAAGGGATGTTTCAGTTTGAACTAAACATTTAACAGAAACTTCTGTCAAATGTATGGAAACTTCTCAAGCTTCCTTCCCACTGCCCATTGTGAATGAATGAGTGGCATTGCTTGTGTAGGTACATTAATCTGCAGTCCCTATTTCAGCTCTTTCAGATATGGGATAATTTATTAAAAAGGGTTTGATGAAGGTTTCATAATGAAAAATACACAAGTCAGTCCAAAATGTTTTATTTTGTAAAGAGGGAGGAGGAGGAGTTGAGAACATTTACTAAAGAATAATATATTCAACGGAGTAGCTGCGGGATCGCTAACCCTTACCATTACTAAAGGATAATTAATATATTCATCGGCGTGGCTGCGGATCCGGCTTTCTCGGGATCTGCTTCTGTGCATGTGCGGATTACGTTCTGTACACGTGTATATTCTCTGCTCTAGTCGTAGAGAACAGGCTACTCAGACGAATGGTGCTCGTTTAATAAAGTTGGATAAAATCTGAATCAATGTCGGCAAGATCATTTAATGATATTATTCTACATAACAGAACGTCATCCGCACACGCACATAAGCTTCGGGATCTTTAGTCAGACGAACTCGGAAAAGTCGGATCCGCAGCCACGAATGTCCATGACATTCAAGGGTAGTACGGTTGTTTGAATGAACTCCATTTTTTCACACACAAAATAAATCTTCATTCCAGCTGATTTTTTTTCTCTCTCCAAATGAAATGAAAATGGATAAAACGTTTATATAATATTATCAACAACAAATAATACAGTAAACACAATATAAACCCTCAAGATGTCAGAAATGAAAACCATCACACAGAATGTAGATTGATTTTGTTGAGTTACTTTCTTGAGAAACATAAAACATGGTCAATGAATAGATGACACAAAGTCATATCAATTTTAGAGACATTTTCCAGGTGAATCCTTGGCTTTGCCCCAACTCTTTCCTCCCAAAGTGTGCACTTGTTCACTTCCCTTCACAGATTTGAATGGAAATGACGGGTGTAACAAATGTGGTTAAAACCGATGACTCCACCAATCCAATTTTTTTTTTTTAGATGTGCGGGCACATTTCCACTGGATTTACCAGTGTTTTACCCAAACGGCTCAGACTTTTCTATTTCCATCTACTCGGGGCGGCACCCGTGTCTCATTGGGCTCCGGGGGGACCTGCTCTGACTGAATGAGTGCACACTTCAGGATAAAGGAGATATTATTGGGACATGCCCCTCGTTGCCTGCTCTGTTGGTTATCCTTGGAGCATTAATCCACAAGAGTTGTGTATTTGTTTTAGTCCTTTATTAGGAAATCTAAGAATCTGCTATAATTTGAAGACTGAGTGATGCGGACTAGCCCTAGACATTAGAAACAGACAGTGCATATTACATGTTGTTAGATAACTCGTGAAATTGATGACCCAAAATAAATTACATATCCGGAAACTATTCAACATGTGAGAGCTGGATGGATGGGGATGGTGAACCGAATGTAAGACCAGTCAAATGACTGACCATAAGACAGATCAGTACACGGTGACAGCCATGAGTTCCTCTGGAGCCGGGGGTGGTTTGGGTGGGTCCAAGAGGTGCGGTGGTCTGGTGAGTAGAAAGGTCCCATAGTAGAAACTGCATTCTTAAACATGTGTCATACCTTAAAATGTCAGAGAGGAAAACACCCTCGTACTCATCAATATGATGAGCAGCCAAGTCACAAACCTCCCCCAAAAAGCTGTGGTCTCTTATTGCAGACGCTAAAAAAAAATAAAAAATAAAAAAATACAACTCCAGATGTTTACGTTGGTTGAATGAAAAGGAAAAAATGAACTGCACGAGTTGGGGTGAGACACTTCGGCACAGGTAATTTTTTTTTAATTCCTGGAGCTAGAATTCTAAATATCCAAAAGTACTGGTCTGAAGGACCCATGTTGGTTAGGGTGGGGTGTCCGTGGGGATGCCTGCAGTAAAAGGCCCCTTAAACAGCAGCAGTATCCTGACAGGCTAACGCTATGTGCTCCCAGCAGCCTGGGTCTCCCCTCCCTCGGAGTTACCTGCAGGACAGAACACTGTTAAAATAATACAATCAGTGTTTTCCCAATATGCATTTAGCAGTGGCACACAGGAATCATTTTCTGGATGGTAAATTGTTTTTAGTGTAAACTTAAAAAGGACTAAATCAGATATTAAGAATGTAGAAAAGATAATGGAGCAATATAAAAAAACTAATAAGATCATATTTGAGAACTAACAATCACCTAAATAAAAACTAGACAGTCAGGGAGAATCTGAAATTCCAAAAATGTCATGGCATGGGGTCCCCATTGATTTTCTTATGTTTGAGTCATTTAGATAGCATAAGAACAAGGCATAAGCCATGGCAAAATGTGTAGAATTGCAGGAAATAGCTTTAAAACAGCAAAATTGTCTCTGCGGCAAAGAGGAGGTCCTCTAAAACCGTCCCTTTGGCCGCAGAGCAGCCGAACAGTGACTGGACACACTAGAATAGTAGGCTTTGGGCAGTATCCAGATTGTCATGACCTTGTGCCTTACCGGGATATTCGGTAATACCAGCACTGAACACGAGGGGTGCTATTTTCAAACCCCACTGAACCTCTGTAATCCGAAGGTTAGCAATGCTAACAAGTACATGTAAAATCCCATAGGGAATGCTAAATAAATGCTAACGAGCTCATTGCGAACATTTTATACATTCTCTGACCTAAAGTATTTGCAGAACAGACATCCCAGATAATAATGTTATACAAGTAACTCAAAAATGCTACTCACAATTTGCTGCACGCACAAAACAAATATTAGACAGCAAGGCTCTTGATCCAGGAGGGGATTCTCTGCTGTTACCAAGCGAATCTTGATTTTGAAAGTAGCTAACCACTTAGCTAACTAGCTACTAAATTAGCAAACCAACTGCAGAGCATTTAGCACATTTTAGACAGTTAACTTAATAGGTATAAGATATCTAGCTGGCAAACATTTAGTTGTGAATTCCATATTGTAACTAGATCACCTGTGCTGCACAACACAGTGACTCAAGGCTCTAGTATCTCGTCGCCATGTGCTTGTAAACAAACATCACGTGACCCAAGGACTACCGGTAAACTTCATAATGAAAAATGATGTGACGTGAAATGAAGAACGGGGGATCTATTGGACAAATTCAGGTAGGTCCCTTCCAGTCTCGTTCCGTTTGCTACCGTTTAAGAATTTTTTTTGCAACAGATCGTCGATTGAATACACCCCAGGCCTCTCCCTAGTATTCTCTGTCAAGGTGGTGCTGATATAGGCCTAAGGTTGGGTAGGTCTGGAGGGGGTCAGTTAACTTCCCCCTCAAGAAGTTGGAGCATTTAGTTTCTTTTTTTTACATTTTTGTCATTTAGCAGACACTCTTATCCAGAGCGACTTACAGTTAGTGAGTGCATACATTATTTATTTTTTCATACTGGCCCCCCGTGGGAATCGAACCCACAACCCTGGCGTTGCAAACGCCATGCTCTACCAACTGAGCTACAACCCTGCCGGCCATTCCCTCCCCTACTCTGGACGACGCTGGGCCAATTGTGCGCCGCCTCATGGGTCTCCCCGTCGCGGCCGGCTACGACAGAGCCTGGATTCGAACCAGGATCTCTAGTGGCACATTTAACCAGTAAATGCCATTTCCTGAAACCTAAAGCCTGAAATTATATCAAACAATGTAGCTAACACAGAAGTATTGTGTTTTATCCTAAATAAATTCTTTGGGGGTTAAATTTAGGAGTAATGATTTATCAAATTAATAGGTGTCTATGTGGACAGTCTACTGAAAATGTAAACTGGCTTCTAAAATTTTGTTTGGGGAGAAAATTCAGAATAATTCAATTACTGGATGCAATGTAGTAGTTTAGTTTACTGTAGGCTTTTTGGAATATGAAACAACTGAACTATATGAGCTTGTATCAGATCTCCATCCCTGACCTAATCCATCATATTAGGTCTGACTACTAGGCTACCTAGTATTCAACATGCCTTGTCGTCATTGATGAACTGACTTATCATTACTTAGCAGCCTACTGTTGACATGCAGCAATGTCAAGAGGACAGATCAATAACTGTTTAATTAACATAGGCCTACTAATCGTTAACAATCCAACATAGCTTTATGTTAACGACGGTATTAGAGGAAAAGCTCTCTCTGCCATGTCCGTTTCCAGCAGCGACGCGCACTGAACTACCTCAGCACGTGTTTCCTTGCTCGTCAACGCGCTCCCGCCTACTACAGTTGCGGAGATCAAAGCATGTGCGGGCAAGAATGTTATTTTAGCTGACTAAACGCTGTAGCTAACTACCTTCGTCGTAATGACGCCTTAGCTAAGGAGCCAATTACGAAATAAGTGGTTATGTGCTTGACTAAGATACCATTTTGGAAAATGTATTTGGCAAACAGTTTGTTCGCCATTTTTCCTACCCTTTTTCCTCACAAACCATTGGTGTCAACGGACAAAGTGGAGAGCTGCCATCCAGCTCGAGGGAGGAAAACAGTACTACGACTATGTGGGGCGGGCCGGAGAGCTAGAGATTTTTTCTCCTCGCCCAAGTCCTCTGATTGGCTCAGCTCCAACTTCAGACGGTTGAGTCAAACACCACAATGTGCCAACTAGAAGCCTACTTTTGCGTATTTCATGGTAGTTTTTCGTACCAGCGTGCTTTGATATCAAATTGCGTGCATGGTACGCAAAATGCGTGTGGGTTGGCAGGTCTGATGACTGGACACACTAGTAATAGTGACTGGAGAGATATGGGTAGACACACTGACTAAAAGTACACAAACAAGTACCACAAAGGCAGTTGACGAACCTTGAAGTCTCACAAACTGGGGGTTGAATGACACACCCACCCAACTAGAGGTCGTTAGGTACAGACCTGCTGCTGCGTTGTTGACCTGGTCTTCCTCATCGCTGTCCCCATCAGAGTGGGGCAGGTCAGCCTCGGGGACGTAGTCTGCAGCCGGGGTCTCATGGGGCTCCTGGTCCGCGCGGCTCTTCAGGGCCAGGATACGATGGTGCAGGGCTGCAGCCAGCTGACCTGTGTCCTTAGAACTGGCCTGTTAAACCAAATAAATAAAAAATTTTACATTTACATTTTAGTCATTTAGCAGACGCTCTTATCCAGAGCGACTTACAGTTAGTGAATATACTGGCCCCCCGTGGGAATCGAACCCACAACCCTGGCGTTGCAAACACCATGCTCTATCAACTGAGCTACATCCCTGCCGGCCATTCCCTCCCTTACCCTGGACGACGCTGGGCCAATTGTGCGCCGCCCATGAGTCTCCCGGTCGCGGCCGGCTGCGACAGAGCCTGGATTCGAACCAGGATCTCTAGAGGCACAGTTAGCACTGCGATGCAGTGCCTTAGACCACTGTGCCACTCAGGAGACTAAAAATCACATTTATTTTATAGAGCCCTTTTTTTTTACATTAGCAGTCGTCACAAAGTGCTTTACAGATACCTAGCCCAAAACCCCAAAGAGTAAGCAATGCAAAAGAACAGCGGCTAGGAACTTCCTAGAAGGCAGGAACGTAGGAAGAAACCTAGAGAGGAACCAGGCTCCGAGGGGTGGTCAGTCCTCTTCTGGCTGTGCCGGGTGGAGATTTAAGAGTACCTGTGGCCATTACGGCCAGATCCATAAGGGACCACAAAGACAAGAGATAAACAACATCTGACAGACAACATTGTTTCCCCTATATACATTTAGCAGTGGCATAGTTTTTTATTCTTTTTAAATTGTTTTAATAATTTTCCGGACTGTAAAAAGTTTTCAGTGTAAACTTTAACGACTAAAACCAGATATAAAGTATGTAGAAAAGATAATGGGAGCAATTTTTTGTTGTTGTTCAATAAGATCATCTTTGAGAACAAACAATCACCTGAAATAAAAACTAGATCGTCAGGGAAAATGTCATGGCATGGGGGGGGGGGGGGGGCTCCCATTGATTTTGTTATGTTTGAATCACTCAGACACTGCAGCATAAGAACACAGCATAAGCCATGGAAAATGTGTAGAATTGCAGGAAATCTGCTTTAAAAACAGCAACATTTTATCTCTGTGGCCAAGAGGGCCTCTAAAACCGCTCCATTGGCCACGCCCACTACAGGGGACGGTGCTGTATGTGTGATGACCATAACATGACGCAGGTTAGGGGATGGTGCTGTATAGGTGATGACCATAACATGACGCAGGTTAGGGGATGGTGCTGTATAGGTGATGTCCATAACATGACGCAGGTTAGGGGATGGTGCTGTATAGGTGATGACCATAACATGATGCAGGTTAGGGGATGGTGCTGTATAGGTGATGACCATAACATGACGCAGGTTAGGGGATGGTGCTGTATGTGTGATGACCATAACATGAAGCAGGTTAGGGGATGGTGCTGTATAGGTGATGACCATAACATGACGCAGGTTAGGGGATGGTGCTGTATGTGTGATGACCATAACATGACGCAGGTTAGGGGATGGTGCTGTATGTGTGATGACCATAACATGATGCAGGTTAGGGGATGGTGCTGTATGTGTGATGACCATAACATGATGCAGGTTAGGGGATGGTGCTGTATAGGTGATGACCATAACATGACGCAGGTTAGGGGATGGTGCTGTATGTGTGATGACCATAACATGACGCAGGTTAGGGGATGGTGCTGTATGTGTGATGACCATTACATGACGCAGGTTAGGGGATGGTGCTGTATGTGTGATGACCATAACATGACGCAGGTTAGGGGATGGTGCTGTATGTGTGATGACCATAACATGACGCAGGTTAGGGGATGGTGCTGTATGTGTGATGACCATAACATGATGCAGGTTAGGGGATGGTGCTGTATAGGTGATGACCATAACATGACGCAGGTTAGGGGATGGTGCTGTATGTGTGATGACCATAACATGACGCAGGTTAGGGGATGGTGCTGTATGTGTGATGACCATTACATGACGCAGGTTAGGGGATGGTGCTGTATGTGTGATGACCATAACATGACGCAGGTTAGGGGATGGTGCTGTATGTGTGATGACCATTACATGACGCAGGTTAGGGGATGGTGCTGTATGTGTGATGACCATAACATGACGCAGGTTAGGGGATGGTGCTGTATGTGTGATGACCATAACATGACGCAGGTTAGGGGATGGTGAAGTATAGGTGATGACCATAACATGACGCAGGTTAGGGGATGGTGCTGTATGTGTGATGACCATAACATGACGCAGGTTAGGGGATGGTGCTGTATAGGTGATGACCATAACATGACGCAGGTTAGGGGATGACCATAACATGACGCAGGTTAGGGGATGGTGCTGTATGTGTGATGACCATAACATGACGCAGGTTAGGGGATGGTGCTGTATGTGTGATGACCATAACATGACGCAGGTTAGGGGATGGTGCTGTATAGGTGATGACCATAACATGACGCAGGTTAGGGGATGGTGCTGTATGTGTGATGACCATAACATGACGCAGGTTAGGGGATGGTGCTGTATGTGTGATGACCATAACATGACGCAGGTTAGGGGATGGTGCTGTATGTGTGATGACCATAACATGACGCAGGTTAGGGGATGGTGCTGTATGTGTGATGACCATAATATGATGCAGGTTAGGAGATGGTGCTGTATAGGTGATGACCATAACATGACGCAGGTTAGGGGATGGTGCTGTATATGTGATGACCATAACATGACGCAGGTTAGGGGATGGTGCTGTATGTGTGATGACCATAACATGACGCAGGTTAGGGGATGGTGCTGTATGTGTGATGACCATAATATGATGCAGGTTAGGAGATGGTGCTGTATAGGTGATGTCCATAACATGACGCAGGTTAGGGGATGGTGCTGTATGTGTGATGACCATAACATGACGCAGGTTAGGGGATGGTGCTGTATAGGTGATGACCATAACATGACGCAGGTTAGGGGATGGTGCTGTATAGGTGATGACCATAACATGACGCAGGTTAGGGGATGGTGCTGTATGTGTGATGACCATAACATGACGCAGGTTAGGGGATGGTGCTGTATGTGTGATGACCATAACATGACGCAGGTTAGGGGATGGTGCTGTATGTGTGATGACCATAACATGACGCAGGTTAGGGGATGGTGCTGTATGTGTGATGACCATAATATGATGCAGGTTAGGAGATGGTGCTGTATAGGTGATGACCATAACATGACGCAGGTTAGGGGATGGTGCTGTATATGTGATGACCATAACATGACGCAGGTTAGGGGATGGTGCTGTATGTGTGATGACCATAACATGACGCAGGTTAGGGGATGGTGCTGTATGTGTGATGACCATAATATGATGCAGGTTAGGAGATGGTGCTGTATAGGTGATGTCCATAACATGACGCAGGTTAGGGGATGGTGCTGTATGTGTGATGACCATAACATGACGCAGGTTAGGGGATGGTGCTGTATAGGTGATGACCATAACATGACGCAGGTTAGGGGATGGTGCTGTATAGGTGATGACCATAACATGACGCAGGTTAGGGGATGGTGCTGTATGTGTGATGACCATAACATGACGCAGGTTAGGGGATGGTGCTGTATGTGTGATGACCATAACATGACGCAGGTTAGGGGATGGTGCTGTATGTGTGATGTCCATAACATGACGCAGGTTAGGAGATGGTGCTGTATGTGTGATGACCATAACATGACGCAGGTTAGGGGATGGTGCTGTATAGGTGATGTCCATAACATGACGCAGGTTAGGGGATGGTGCTGTATAGGTGATGTCCATAACATGACGCAGGTTAGGGGATGGTGCTGTATAGGTGATGTCCATAACATGACGCAGGTTAGGGGATGGTGCTGTATAGGTGATGTCCATAACATGACGCAGGTTAGGGGATGGTGCTGTATGTGTGATGACCATAACATGACGCAGGTTAGGGGATGGTGCTGTATAGGTGATGACCATAACATGACGCAGGTTAGGGGATGGTGCTGTATAGGTGATGACCATAACATGACGCAGGTTAGGGGATGGTGCTGTATAGGTGATGTCCATAACATGACGCAGGTTAGGGGATGGTGCTGTATGTGTGATGACCATAACATGACGCAGGTTAGGGGATGGTGCTGTATGTTTGATGCAGACAAGGGGATGGTGTCGTACCGATATTAGGAACACTTTGACCCCCTGGTCCTCTGTGTCCATGGCGGTGATGCGGACGCTCTTCTCGCTGGCCTTGTCCACCTGCATCTGGGGCCACAGCTTGGTGTTCAGGATCAACCTTAAGCTGCCCTGGGTCCGCATCACTGGGGAACAGATATTTACAGGGTAGTTAGACAGATCACTGGGGAACACATATACAGTGCATTCGGAAAGTACTCAGACCCCTTGACTTTTTCCACTTTGTTACGTTACAGCCTTATTCTAAAATTGATTAAATTGTTTTTTTTTCTCCCCTCATCAATCTACACACATAATGACAAAGCAAAAACAGGTTAAGAAATTCTGCAAATGTATGAAATAAAAATAACATTAAATATCACATTTCCATAAGAATTCAGACCCTTTACTCAGTACTTTGTTGAAGCGCCTTAGGCAGCGATTACAGCCTCGAGCATTCTTGGGTATGACGCTACAAGCTTGGCACACCTGTATTTGGGGAGTTTCTCCCATTCTTCTCTGCAGATCCTCTCAAGCTCTGTCAGGTTGGATGGGGAGCGTCGCTACACAGCTATTTTCAGGTCTCTCCAGAGATGTTCAAGTCCGGGCTCTGGCTGGGCCAGTCAAGGACATTCATGCGTTGTCTTGGCTGTGTGCTTAGGATTGTTGTCCTGTTGGAAGGTGAACCTTTGCCCCAGTCTGAGGTCCTGAGTACTCGGGAGCAGGTTTTCATCAAGGATCTCGCTGTACTTTGCTCCGTTCATCTTTCCGTTGATCCTGACTAGTCTCCCAGTCCCTGCTGCTGAAAAACATCCCCACAGCATGATGCTGCCAACACCATGCTCCACCGTAGGGATGGTGCCAGGTTTCCTCCAGATGTGACGCTTGGCATTCAGGCCAAAGAGTTCAATCTTGGTTTCATCAGACCAGAGAATCTTGTTTCTCATGGTCTGAGAGTCCTTTAGGTGTCTTTTGGCAAACTCCAAGCAGGCTGTCAAGTGCCTTTTTCTGAGGAGTGGCTTCCGCCTGGCCACTCTACCATAAAAGGCCTGATTGGTGGAGTGCTGCGCTGCAGAGATGGTTGTCCTTCTGGAAGGTTCTCTCATCTTCACAGAGGAACTCTGGAGCTCTGTCAGTGACCATCAGGTTCTTGGTCACCTCCCTGACCAAGGGCCTTCTCCCCCGATTGCTCAGTTTAGCCAGGCGGCCAGCTCTAGGAAGAGTCTTGGTGCTTCCAAACTTCTTCCATTTTAAGAATGATGGTGGCCACTTGTTCTTGGGGACCTTCAATGCTGCAGAAATGTTTTGGTACCCTTCCCCAGATCTGTCCCTCGACACAATCCTCGGAGCGCTACGGACAATGCCATCAACCTCTTGGCTTGATTTTTGCTCTGACATGCTCTGTCAACTGTGGGACCTTATACAGACAGGCGTGTGCCTTACCAAATTTACATTTACATCATTTAGCAGACGCTCTTATCCATTATCTTATACAAATTGAACATGTCCAATCAATTGAATTTACCACAGGTGGACTCCAATCAAGTTGTAGAAACATCTCAAGGACGATCAATTGAAACAGGATGCACCTGAGCTGAATTTTGAGTTTCATGGCAAAGGGTTTGAACACTTATGTAAATAAGGTATGTTTTTATTTTTAATACATTTGCTAAAAAAATTTAAAACCTGTTTTCGCTTTGTCATTATGGGGTATTGTGTGTAGATTGAGGAATTTTATAATTTTTTTATTTAATCAATTTTAGAATAAGGCTGTAACGTAACAAAATGTGGGGTCTGAATACTTTCCAAATGCACTGTATACAGGGTAATTATAGACAGATCACTGGAGAACACCGATATATACACTACCAGTCAAAAGTTTGGACACACCTACTCATTCAAGGGTCTTTCTTTAGTTTTACATTGTAGAATAATAGTGAAGACATCAAAACTATGAAATAACACATATGGAATCATGTAGTAAGCAAAAAAAAAAAGTGTTAAACAAATCCAAATATATTTTATATTTGAGATTCTTCAAATAGCCACCCTTTGCCTTGATGACAGCTTTGCACACTCTTGGCATTCTCTCAACCAGCTTCACCTGGAATGCTTTTCCAACAGTCTTGAAGGAGTTCCCACATATGCTGAGCACTTGTTGGCTGCTTTTCCTTCACTCTGCGGTCCGACTCATCCCAAACCATCTCATTTGGGCAAATATTGCACAATCCAGGTGTGCAAAGGTCTTAGAGTATTGCCCAGAAAGACTCTCAGCTGCAATCACTGCCAACATTTTCTAAAAACCTGTTTTCACTGTCATTATGAGGTACTGTGTGTAGATGGGTGAGAAAAAATATACATTTAATCCATTTTGAATTCAGGCTGTCACAACAAAATGTGGAATAAGTCAATGGGTATGAATACTTTCGGAAGACATTATCCTCCTTCAATCCATTTTGGGACCGTTCAATCCCAATAACCATGATGACTGTGGTCGGTTCTTAGGAAGGGCTTGTGAGTTATATCCTGTAAGTTACTGAGACAAACAACCCTTCACGAGGTGTGCGTGTGTGTCTGTGTACTTACCTAGACGTGACTGTAATGATCCGTCATCTGTGGATGCCATGTCATTGAGCCTGAGCAGTCCTCGACCTCGCTCTATCCACGACTGGGCCGTCATGTCAAACACAAACAACTTGCACTGGACCTGAGGGAGGGAAAAGCAACATTAAAACACTTGCTTGGGGGAGGGGGACTGGGTTTATGTATCAAGCGTCTAGGTGTACTGATCTAGGATCAGGTCCTCCTTGTAATCTAATACAGTCGTGGTCAAAAGTTTTGAGAATGACACAAGTATTGGTCTTCACAAAGTTCGCTGCTTCAGTGTTTTTAGATATTTTTGTCAGATGTTACTATGGTATACTGAAGTATAATTACAACCATTCCATTAGTGTCAAAGGCTTTTATTGACAATTACATTAAGTTTATGAAAAGGAGTCAATATTTGCAGTGTTGACCCTTCTTTTTCAAGACCTCTGCAATCCGCCCTGGCATGCTGTCAATTAACTTCTGGGCCACATCCTGACTGATGGCAGCCCATTCTTGCATAATCAATGCTTGGAGTTTGTCAGAATTTGTGCGTTTTTGTTTGTCCACCCGCCTCTTGAGGATGGACCACAAGTTCTCAATAGGATTAAGGTCTGGGGAGTTTCCTGGCCATGGACCCAAAATGTCGATGTTTTGTTCCCCGAGCCACTTAGTTATCACTTCTGCCTTATGGCAAGGTGCTCCATCATGCTGTAAAAGGCATTGTTCGTCACCAAACTGTTCTTGGATGGTTGGGAGAAGTTGCTCTCGGAGGATGTGTTGGTACCATTCTTTATTCATGGCTGTGTTCTTAGGCAAAATTGTGAGTGAGCCCACTCCCTTGGCTGAGAAGCAACCCCACACATGAATGGTCTCAGGATGCTTTACTGTTGGCATGACACAAGACTGATGGTAGCGCTCACCTTGTCTTCTCCGGACAAGGTGTTTTCCAGATGCCCCAAACAATCGGAAAGGGGATTCATCAGAGAAAATGACTTTACCCCAGTCCTCTGCAGTCCAATCCCTGTACGTTTTGCAGAATATCAGTCTGTCCCTGATGTTTTCCCTGGAGAGAAATGGCTTCCTCGCTGCCCTTCTTGACACCAAGCCATCCTCCAAAAGTCTTCGCCTCACTGTGTGTGCAGATGCACTCGCACCTGCCTGCTGCCATTCCTGAGCAAGCTCTGCACTGGTGGTGCCCCGATCCCGCAGCTGAATCAACTTTAGGAGACGGTCCTGGCGCTTGCTGGACTTTCTTGGGTGCCCTGACACCTTCTTCACAACAATTTAACCTCTCTCCTTGAAGTTCTTGATGATCCGATAAATGGTTGATTTAGGTGCAATCTTACTAGCAGCAATATCCTTGCCTGTGAAGCCCTTTTTGTGCAAAGCAATGATGACGGCACGTGTTTCCTTGCAGGTAACCATGGTTAACAGAGGAAGAACAATGATTTCAAGCACCACCCTCCTTTTAAAGCTTCCAGTCTGTTATTCTAACTCAATCAGCATGACAGAGTGATCTCCAGCCTTGTCCTCGTCAACACTCTCACCTGTGTTAACGAGAGAATCACTGACATGATGGCAGCTGGTCCTTTTGTGGCAGGGCTGAAATGCAGTGGAAATGTTTTTTTGGGGGGGGAGATTAAGTTCATTTTCGTGGCAAAGAGGGACTTTGCAATTAATTGCAATTCATCTGATTACTCTTCATGACATTCTGGAGTATATGCAAACTGCCATCATCAAAACTGAGGCAGCAGACTTTGTGAAAATTAGTATTTGTGTCATTCTCAAAACTTTTGACCACGACTGTACATTATGATCTAAAAGGCAAAACTGATCCTAGATCAGCAATCCTACTCTGGGTTGTTTTGTGACTATGCACCCTGATGTATTCCTACATAGTCAGCAACAGAGACTGGCCACCGACCTGTAAAACGTTACTTTCTGATTCCTCTCCAGTTCTGACGTCTACTTTCTCTAAGATGCATTTCTTGGCTGTGGCTTTGGTGTACGCTGCTGCAGACTCCTCCAGTGACTCTGTCACGTTGTTACCTGCGATCACACGCGCACACAAAACCAGATAAGGACGCACATCTAACTAATTAACACACTGGGGCCAGCACTAGATTGTAGTGAAGATTGAGAAGCCAGTCTCTCAAGAGTTATAGCTCAATTGGTAGAGCATGGCGCTTGTAACGCCAGGGTAGTGGGTTCGATCCCCGGGACCACCCATACGTAAAAATGTATGCACACATGACTGTAAGTCGCTTTGGATAAAAGCGTCTGCTAAATGGCATATTATTATTATTATATTATTATCCTGCGAGACATCAGTGTGTATGTGTCTTACCCTTCTCTGGTGTGTTTTCCTTTGAGGAGGGTTCAGACACAGGGGGAGCCGGTAAGTCTTTACAGTCCTCCTCTGATGCTTCACCTCCTCTAAGAGGACTCTGAAAAAACACAGTACGCCGTCAGTCAACCGCGCAGTACGCCGCCAGTCAACCGCGCATTGTCTCGAAAGTTCAATAATAAAGTCCACTCCTACAATACACTCCTGATAAGGGCACTCATTATGTGTGCGGTTTTCTAGTCCCAATTCAACCATATTCTCTTTGCGTTGTCCTGATAACATTGTCCTGCATGATTGGATTTACTGCAAGCTACCATAGCAGTCGCAGGCTGATCCATTTCTCAGGAGCCGTATCGATTTGGGTTCAACTGGGTTCGATCTACCACCAGCTCTACTGTCTGTCATGGCCTGAAGGACAACATCACCACTAACCAACCAGTCTCTACTGTCTGTCATGGCCTGAAGGACAACATCACCACTAACCAACCAGTCTCTACTGTCTGTCATGGCCTGAAGGACAACATCACCACTAACCAACCAGTCTCTACTGTCTGTCATGGCCTGAAGAACAACATCACCACTAACCAACCAGTCTCTACTGTCTGTCATGGCCTGAAGGACAACATCACCACTAACCAAACAGTCTCTACTGTCTGTCATGGCCTGAAGGACAACACCACCACTAACCAACCAGTCTACTGTCTGTCATGGCCTGAAGGACAACATCACCACTAACCAACCAGTCTCTACTGTCTGTCATGGCCTGAAGGACAACATCACCACTAACCAAACAGTCTCTACTGTCTGTCATGGCCTGAAGGACAACATCACCACTAACCAACCAGTCTACTGTCTGTCATGGCCTGAAGGACAACACCACCACTAACCAAACAGTCTCTACTGTCTGTCATGGCCTGAAGGACAACACCACCACTAACCAACCAGTCTCTATTGTCTGTCATGGCCTGAAGGACAACACCACCACTAACCAACCAGTCTATTGTCTGTCATGGCCTGAAGGACAACATCACCACTAACCAAACAGTCTCTACTGTCCGTCATGGCCTGAAGGACAACACCACCACTAACCAACCAGTCTCTACTGTCTGTCATGGCCTGAAGGACAACATCACCACTAACCAAACAGTCTACTGTCTGTCATGGCCTGAAGGACAACATCACCACTAACCAACCAGTCTCTACTGTCTGTCATGGCCTGAAGGACCACTAACCAACCAGTCTCTACTGTCTGTCATGGCCTGAAGGACAACATCACCACTAACCAACCAGTCTACTGTCTGTCATGGCCTGAAGGACAACATCACCACTAACCAACCAGTCTCTACTGTCTGTCATGGCCTGAAGGACAACATCACCACTAACCAAACAGTCTCTACTGTCTGTCATGGCCTGAAGGACAACACCACCACTAACCAACCAGTCTACTGTCTGTCATGGCCTGAAGGACAACATCACCACTAACCAACCAGTCTCTACTGTCTGTCATGGCCTGAAGGACAACACCACCACTAACCAAACAGTCTCTACTGTCTGTCATGGCCTGAAGAACAACACCACTGCCAAACAAACAGTCTCTACTCACCAGGACCCTCTCTGACATGTTCTGTCCAAAGACAAATTTGGCCCCCTTGTCCGTATTGTTTGTGGCGTTCTTTGAACTGGAAGGGTGAAAATAAGAACATTAGGTTATTAGTATATTAGTCTTACAATGAATGCTTTAAACTAAGGTAGCTAAAACAATCATATTACGATCATTATAAGTATAACCTTCCAAATAGTGAAAAGACGTGCAACTCTGTCAGAGTAAAGTGGTCTGAAAATCCAGTGATATAAGTATTTCTACTCTGAAGACACTACATTACCTGGCGGTGGAAATGTACTCTAAGAAATAGTTAGTTCCCTCCTTCTGAGAGGCCAGGGGCAACGACTTGCCGTCTTTAGTGTTCTCTTCCAACTAGAGAGACAGAGAGAGAGAGAGCGGTGGAGAGAGAGAGCGACGTTCCCAAATAAAACTGAGATCATAATTCGCTTTAGGATATGAGAAAATGTACAAAAATTAATAAAACTATTGAAAACAGCCTGTCTAGTTACATTATGAATTAACCCTTGTGTGGTGTTCGGGTCTGTGAGACCCATTTTCAATGTTTCCTAAAAGTCAAATGAATTATTTTTTCAACCTGAGACTCATTGGCCGTGGCTCATGTAAAATAACACATTTTTCATTGAGTGCACACTGTGCACCCCCCTACACATTTTTATTACATATGTGGTGTTCGGGTCCACTGGACCTGAGGGTAATAAAAGTGTGTGTGTAGGTGAAAACAAGTAAAAATGAAACAAAAAAGGTTTTCTGTGTGCCTTCACTCTGTCTTCCTCCTCCTTCATAGGGCCTGCTGTTTCAACATAGCACCAAGAACCTGCCTGTCTCCCGCTTTTCTCACACTCTTTACCCTTTGTAGTGTGTGGAACCTCACAATGTCTTGCGGGAACCTGCACAATGTTACTACAATACATTATTTCAATACATTGTTTCGATACATTGTAAAAAAAACAAAAAACACTATTTTCCCACACTCTACCCCAGCCAGGTGCAAATTGGGGGAGGGACACGACAAATAAATAGCTTTGCATGTGTGGCTCTTTACCACATTGAATCAGTATGGAGAAAATAATCTCTGCTCAGAGGGCCTTAGAATATTGTTTTGCAGAGAGAGAAGCTAGTGTGGAAGGAGCGTCTTCCACTTTGAAAGATGAAGAATGTTCAGAATATGAGGATCATGTCTCTGGACCACCTTCCCCTGTTTTACAACCCTGGACCCAACGTTACTGTTGATGAGCAGCTTATGCCATTTATGGGCCGCTGCCCCTTCAGGCGGTACATACCGACTTGTGATGCTGCTTCATCATATGCGGGGAACTTGCAAGTGTATACGGGGAAGCCAGATGGAGGAGCCCCTGAGAAGAACCAAAGGACGTGGCACAGGGACTCCGTGGCCACAACATCACATGCTATAACCTTTTTTTTTTTACTTCGCACAAGCAGGGACAGGAGCTCCTCAAGAGGAAGCTGACGATGGTAGGAACAGTACGAAAAAACAAGCCAGAGCTCCCACCTCAGCCGTTGAATACACAGAACCGGCCTATCAATTCCTCTAAGTTTGTGTTCACGGCCGACACGTCCCTAGTGTCATACGTGCCAAAGAAAGGCAAAAAATGTGGTACTCATGAGTACGCTGCATAGGGATGGGAGAATCTGTGGCCGTGAACATCAAAAACCAGAAATCATTAAGGATTACATTGCCACAAAAGGAGGGGTGGACAATTTAGACAAGCTGGTGACTGGCTACAGCTGCAAAAGAAGAACCCTACGCTGGCCACTTGTGATATTCTTCAACATCTTGGACATCTCGGCGTACAACGCGTTTGTCATCTGGATGGCGTTGAACCCAGATTGGAACAGGGGGAAGCTCCAGAGGAGACGGCTCTTTCTCGAGGAGCTGGGCAAGGCATTGGTAAGACCTCAAATCCAGAGGAGGCAACATATCCCAAGGACTCCAGCTTCTGCAGCCATCGTGAGGAGGATTCAGGAGGAGGATGCTGGCGCCCCATCCGCCCGACCCACAGAACCAACAACTCTAATACCGGAGGTAAGTGTGAGTGATGTTGTTGCATGTGTGTGTGTCTGACTCTCCTACCTTGGCCTGCTGTAACTATATATGTGAGTGAGATGTTAGTAAAATTCCTGAACCAAGTGTTTTCATCATTCTAGATTGCAGCTGGTAGCAACAAGAAGAAGCGCTGTGATGTGTGTGGACCCATGAAGGACAGGAAGTCACAGTACAGATGCATCAAGTGCAAGAAATACATTTGCAACACACACACAGTAAAACTCTGTCCCTCATGTGGTGTGTAGACCGGCCTTCATTTGTGTTCAATGGGGCTCATTTATCATTTCCATAAAATACTGTATGTAAAATGTGTCCTTCCAATTTGTTCAGTTCAAGGCAATAAACATCAATAGTGATGAAAACCTTGTTTCATTTATATTTGTTCAAGATAAACATGATTTATTCCACCCAGGTCTTGATTATAATTGATGTTTGTTTAAAAAAATAAAAAAATAAAAAATAGCGCTTTTATTGATAAATGTGATCTAGCAGAGGTAAATGGCAAATATGAACCATGTATGCTGTCTATACTGCTTGTAATTGATAAAAGTATTTTTACGTAAATTGTTATGGCTGTATTGTTTTAAAAACCCAATAATGTTGTGGGTCCATCAGAACCGCGAACATTGTGTGAATAACAAACACATGAACACCACACAAGGGTTAAATAGAGTATCAGCACCCTACAAAAATATGAAGCGATCATGACAAATAAGACAAACCTTTGCTCGGTCTTTGATATTTTGCCCAAACACGAAAGAGGACTCTGCAGGACAGTCGTCCTTCTCTCCCCTCGCGTTGTCTTCCTCCTCTTTGTCATGTTTCTAGAGGAGACAGATGGGAATTCAGCTTTCATTTGTTGTTGTTGTAAAAGGCATAAAAAAAATAAAAAAAAACAGAAATAAACAACTGAATGATTCTGACAGTAATAATATGGACTAAATCATATCCAAGAAGAAGGTCTCGGCAGTCACAACTTCATGTAACTACAGGCAAAATAAGTTGCTGCCATAGAGATGCATTAAATTAGCGTTCCACTTAATTATTTGGTTGCTGCACCGTTGCCACATTACACAAGCTTCTGTCTCTGTATGTTAAAAAAGGACCAGGATCCCAGTCCTCACCGGGGACTTGTTGAGGCCGTCTGAGTGCTCCGTGTTGTTCTGGAAGACGTTTGACCCTTCGGACGTCCCGTCTGTCGACTTCTTCACCCCGTTAGTGGACTCGGAGTTGGTCTTGGCTGGTGGGGCCTGGAGCAAAGCTGGCCTGAGGACACTGCGCTGCTGCTCCTTGGGTTTCTGACTGGGGACGCCTGGAACACAATCTGCTAATGGATTGGATCTGAATGCCTTACAGAACTACTCCATTCACAACCATGTTCTATACTATGTCACACCTACCATGTACTATATCACACCTACCATGTACTATATCACACCTACCATGTACTATATCACACCTACCATGCACTATATCACACCTACCATGCACTATATCACACCTACCATGTACTATATCACACCTACCATGTACTATATCACACCTACCATGTACTATATCACACCTACCATGTACTATATCACACCTACCATGCACTATATCACACCTACCATGCACTATATCACACCTACCATGTACTATATCACACCTACCATGTACTATATCACACCTACCATGTACTATATCACACCTACCATGTACTATATCACACCTACCATGTACTATATCACACCTACCATGTACTATATTACACCTACCATGTACTATATCACACCTACCATGTACTATATCACACCTACCATGTACTATATCACACCTACCATGTACTATATCACACCTACCATGTACTATATTACACCTACCATGCACGACCATGGACTACATCAAAACTACTACCATGCACGTCCATTCATATTAACATGCTGTAATACCATCTACTTTTACCATTTATTAGGGCCAGGACTTAGCCTGACCACTTCTCGTCAGGTGGTCAGGAAAAAACTCCTTGCCGTAAATCAACAAACACACACACACACACACACACACACACACACACACACACACACATACCCAGGCACTAATACCCACCTGAACTAGGTGCCTGCCCATGGATAAGAGTTGGTGGTTTTAAACGAAACCCTACCGGCTTCTCTTCTGGCCAGAGAAAAACAGAGGTACAATTGTTAATAAAAATACCATAAACAAATGGCAGCTTTCAGTGTGTGGGGAGGGTACATTAATACGATCATTACATTTACATTTTAGTCATTTAGCAGACGCTCTTATCCAGAGCGACTTACAGTTAGTGAATACATATTTTTTTATACTGGCCCCCCGTGGGAATCGAACCCACAACCCTGCCGTTGCAAACGCCATGCTCTATCAACTGAGCTACATCCCTGGCATCATTAAACGTACACTGTGCATGAAGGGTGCTTTAGCCTGGACTTCAGTTTACAAGCATACAATCCATGTCACACACTGGAGATATAATGAGGGAAGCGTTTATGACGAGGAGGAACCATAGGAAGTAAACACTATGCCTCACCTGGCTCCGAGTCCTCGGAATTCCCAGTGGGAGACTGGCAGAAACTTGACGGCATGAAGACATTGTTCTTACTAGCAACTGCAGAGAGCAAGAGGCAGCGTTACACACACAAGACAGGTTCCAGCACTACTCTTCATGAATCAAGTGAAACACGGTCAGCTTCTCTGATGTGTACTACTACCAGAATGTGAAGACGGGAACTGTGTTGAAGATGAAGTCCTCTCTCTTTTCACTGGAGGACAGTAGCCACCATCATCTTTGTCTGAATCTGAAACCAAAAATACTTAGCCTCCAGTTCACGTGATTAAAGGGCGACTGAACGCACCGATTCCGCATTTGTTCCTCTGTTGCTCATTAAGAAAAATTAGATTTCAGTCTTTTGGGTGGGGTTTGATGTGGCAGTTACTGATGTTTGTCCCCCATGAGACGCCATAGGAACAAAGCCAGTATCACTCCTCAAAATAGTCAGAATGAATCTAAGATACATTTGGACGTTTTTGCAGAGGAGGTTTTAGTCACACAATCTAGTTAAGGTGTTTGGTGCAGTATTGCTCAAGTAAAAAAATGTGTGACGTCGTCTCATGTAAACAAAGTCTGATCCGCTGGTCAGTCTGTCTCACTGTCTGTGTTCTGCGGTAGGATTGGATAGAGCGCAATCACCGCAGCTGTGTATCCCCAGTTAGTGGACAAGTGAGCATTGACGAAATCAAAACCCAACCCTCAAGTAAGTAATGACGAACTTACTTACAAAACTACGTTTTGGACGAGACTGCCTTTATGACCAACATTTTCCTATTTACACTTTGTACTAAATTTTGACATTAGAATAAATGTTTGACTAATATCGATGCCAAATAGACGTTTCTCTATCAGCAAAGTTTTTAATTGCATTCAGTTGGGCTTTAATTAAGCAATAAGGCCCGAAGGTGTGGTATATGGCCAATGGCTAAGGGCTGTTCTTAGGCACAACGCAACACGGAGTGCCTGGATACAGCCATTAGCCGTGGTATATATTTTATTGGCCATATACCACAAACCCCTGAGGTGCCTTATTGCTATTTTAAACTGGTTACCAACATAATTGTGTCATACCCGTGGTATACGGTCTGATATACCACAGCTTTCAGCCAATCAGCATTCAGGGTTGATAAACAACATGCCAGTTTAAAAAGCCCCAGCTTAGGAAATACAAAACCCCTCCTGGTAAACGAATTACAAGATTTATAACGACATCAATTTTAAGATTGGATGGAAAATATTAGGAAAAGTCTAATGGCCAAATCAGATATGCAGATCTAGGCTTACCTTCTCCATCTTCTGCACTGGATCCATCAGCTGACCTCTGTAATAGAGAGCAGCACTAAATCAACTGGGCTTCTCAGTCTAAAAACAACCGAGTCAAATGATGAAGCTTAACAGTGAATTTCCATGAAGAAGGCCCATTCATTTCAATGAATGTGTGGGTGATGAAACAACACCATCTGACTTACCTTCTGTGCTTTATCTTTTTGGAACACAAACATCGGTGGCACTATGGCAGGCTTCTCTGTTTCAGAAGAAGAGGGAAAGCATGCTTCACCATACAGGAGAAGAGTACGCTTAAGTGACTTGTGTGTAGTGTAGGTCTAATATAAAACAGACACCACATTGGTTTGTTTCAACAATACTTGTCTTGTCACAGTGACGGTTAAAACCAACCGTCGTGAGCGAACACACTGCAGCAGTCTTGAGTCGACAAGCTCTGTCGTAATGTTTTTGCAAAAAGCTAGGAGGTCTAGATCTGAGCAACCGATGTCCAGCACACTTGATTCTCTCTGTTTAACACAGGCATGTGTTTTCTAATTCTACAAAAGATGCTCAGTGACACTTATGGAAATTCAGGAATACTGTATTTAGCTAAGCCTAGGCTAAACCATAAACATGGTGAGCATTTCTGCCAACAAAAAAAAGAAGCCGACACATGGATTAAGACTTTATTTTCGCCTTCTTCCAAAGTAATGCTACACTGGTTCTACCACACAGCATAGCGATGCTCCCCACTCAGTTCAGACGCTTCTGAATAGACGCCAACCATTCATGATGCAAGGTCTGAGAATAAACAACTTTCATTACACAATCCTTCATTCCATTTTAATGAGGGGTTGATGTAAACAACACTGATCAGTTCAGTCACCAAAAACAACCAGAGCCTAGAATAGATAAGGGGCGTTATATTTCATTAAAAACCTGTATCTAAAGCAGATTAAGCTTCTTTTTTTTTTTTAAGGACAAAAGGTGCATCAAACAAAAGCTATTTATATCCTATGGCTAGCTATTTATAGTCCATCTATCCTATGAGTGGCTCTTGTGTTGCATCTAGAAAAGTAGTCTACATGTATGGACACTACATTGACAAGAGCATTGGATTTGGACCATCAAAACACATGACCTAACTGAAGCCGACAGGACAACTAGCACAGCTGGCTCCTCTACAGGCCAGGGTCAGGGAGAGGACTGTCCTGCATTGTAAATAAACACAAGCACACGATACAGCTCAACGCCCACAATATTTTTAGCTTGACTGAAACAACTGTTGTCATAACAGTGACAAACAGTCGTGGTGTACGACACTGACGCCAGGCAGGGCAAATCAGTTTTGGTGCTTTCTCGTATATCGTCAAAATTAATCAAGCATCACGTTTTTGGACTCGTTCAGCAGTTTTTACCTGACTAGATGTATATTCCTAAACCTTAAATGATAACGCCGCTGCTTCTTGTTGACAAGACATTTTGATAAATAGCCCAATGTCAAAACACAGTTTTAAAGTGTCCATATCAATACCAATATGCAGAAACAGTTTGTGATATTGAAAACAAACATAAAAATGTACTATCTACACATACAATGCCTTCAGAAAGTATCCATACCCCTTGACTTATTCCACATTTTGTTGCGTTACAGCCTGAATTCAACATTGATTAAAATGATTTCTCACCCAGCTACACACAACACCCCATAATGACAAAGTGAAAACATGTTTTTAGACATTTTTGCAAATGTATTTGAAATAAAATACTGAAATATCTAATTTACTTAAGTATTCACACCCCTTTGCTATGACACTCCAAATTGAGCTCGGGTGCATCCAATATCCTTTGGTCATCCTTGACACGTCACTAAAACTTGATTGGAGTCCACCTGTGGCCAATTAAATTGTTTGGACATGATTTAGAAAGAAACACACCCGTCTATACAAGGTCCCACAATTGACAGTGCATGTCAGAGCAGAAACTATACCATGAAGTCCAAGGAAATGTCTGTAGATCTCAGAGATAGAGTTGTGATTAGGCATATCTGGGGAAGGGTATAAAACAATTTCTAGAATGTTGAAAGGTTCCAAGAGCACAGTGGTCACCATTAATGGTGAAATTGAAAAAACATGGAACTAACCAGACTCTGCCTAGTGCTGGCCGTCCGACCAAACTAATCAACCGGGCAAGAAGGACCTTGGTCAGGGAGGTGACCAAGAACCTAATAACCACTGACAGATCTAATCATGGCTACCCGGAATATTTGCACTGCCCCCCCACCCCATCCTTTTTACGCTGCTGCTACTCTGTTAAGTATTTATGCATAGTCACTTTAACTCTACCCACATGTACATATTACCTCAACTACCTCAACTAGCCGGTGCCCCCGCACATTGACTATGCAACGGTACCCCCCTGTATATATAGCCTCCCTACTGTCACTTTATTTTACTGTATATATAGCCTCCCTACTGTCACTTTATTTTACTTCTGCTCTTTTTTTCTCAACACTTTTTTGTTGTTGTTTTATTCTTACTTTTTTTGTTTAAAATAAATGCACTGTTGGTTAAGGGCTGTAAGTAAGCATTTCACTGTAATGTCTGCACCTGTTGTATTCGGCGCATGTGACCAATAAAATTTGATTTGATTTGATTTGATTTGAGATCTACAGAGTTCTTTGGCTGAGATGGGAGAACCTGCCAGAAGGACAAAAGTATTTACAGCACTTCAATGTGGGCTTTATGGGAGAGTGGCCCGATGGAAGCCACTCCTGAGAAAAAGGCACATGACAACACGCCTGGAGTTTGCAAAAAGGCACATGAAAGACTACGAGCATATGGCAAAATATTATTTGGTCACATGAGACAAATTGTACTCTTTGGCCTGAATGCAGAACGCTACGTCTGGAGAAAACCAGGCACAGCCCATCTAACACCATCCTGCAAGGAAGAATGGAGGAAAATCCCCAAATCCAGATGTGCAAAGCTGATAGACATACCCAAGACTCAAAGCTGTAATTGCCGCCAAAGGTGCTTCTATAAAGTATTGACTCATTTCATTTTCAATACATTTGCAAACATTTCTAAAAACATGTTTTCACTTTGTCATTATGGGCTATTGTGTGTAGATGAATTCAGGCTGTCACAACAAAATGTGGAATAAGTCAAGGGGTATGAATACTTTAAAGGCAACAATAGTAATCATACTATATTTTTTTAAGGAGCACCTTAAACTGCACAAGCACCAAAAACCCTGCTGTTTTGACAAGTGGCAATAAATCACTCATCAATAAAGAGGGAAATATGTGCTGCTGAAACAACCACAACTCAAAAAACGCATGGAAACTGGAGATGTTTTGTTACATCACTGGTTAAAAGGACAACCTGCATAACAGTCAGCTACATTTTGGAATGTTGCATTTTGATATGGTGGTCACCAAAACAGAAAGAAACGCAACACTGTTTTGTCAATCACGCATATCGATATCACGTTGAAATCAATTGCGCGAGAGGGTGAGATGAGGTGGTCCTGTTAAAACTAACACAGCACAAAAACCACACGGAATCTGGGAATAATGGGTAGGCTTACATCACTGGTTAGAGGACAGCTAGCTACGTCTTCAAGTGTACCGCAACACTTTTTTTGTTAATCACTTCCATCGATATCACGCTGAATCAATAGAACAGGGGGGAAACGTTTGGGGTGTAGAGCGGTTTAAACTAACACTATTCAAAGGCCACTTTGAATAACTTATACATAGTTGGTTAGATGACAACTAGTTTTTTTTTTTTATTGGAATGTCGGATGTTGATTTCCGGAGGCTGCCATCACGTTAAAGGGAACAAAACACTTATGTCAACGTCAGTTAAAGCTGCAATATGTAACTTTTTGGGCGACGACCAAATTCACATAGCAATGCGTGCTATGGATCATTCTAATTGAAAGCTTATTTGTGCATTATTTCTATGCTTCCAGGTCTTAAGTTCGTTTTTGCGTCTTTTACTTTTCGGTTTTGTATACCAGCTTCAAATACTATATTTTTGGTTATGGAAAAATATTTCAGAGCAGTTTAGATGGTAAAATGATTCTCTATACTTGTTTGTTTTGTGACAAACTGAAATTAGGCGAACTATTAGAATTTAAGCAACCGGGAAATGGCGGAGCGAGTTCTGCATAGCGCATCTTTAACTATAGCGTGTCCTCCATAGCGTCTGTGCAGCAGCCTGAACGTTTGACGTTTCTAATAATAATAATAATAATAATATGCCATTTAGCAGACGCTTTTATCCAAAGCGACTTAGTCATGCGTGCATACATTTTTGTGTATGGGTGGTCCCGGGGATCAAACCCACTACCTTGGCGTTACAAGCGCCGTGCTCTACCAGCTGAGCTACAGAGGACCACAACCATGACATAGCCACTGGCTTCCAATCAGATACATCAAAACAACTTAGTTAACTAGTGACATAATTTGGCTAACTAATATACTGTCACAGTCTAGTCAGTTTTAGCTAACTAACTTACAAACCACAACGCTAGCTAGCGAATTTGATTTCGCGTAAGATTAGGCTCACCCAGCAGACTTGTTAATTAGCTACTGTACTAGCTAGTCCTCCAGTTCCAAATGTGCAGCATTCATTAGCTAAGATTGCTAACTACATTTGCTAACTACCTCACTGGCAAGTGGGGTTTTGACAGATAGTTGGCTTTCAAGAGTTCAGGGTTTTATTGGCTAGCTAGCTGTCCTTGACAAATAACACTCCTGCTAAAGTTAGCCATAGCCCCCGCCAAGGAGTAGTGAGTCATTTCGCCGGCTAACGTTAGCTAGCTGATGAAATTGTTAGCTAGCTAACGTTAGATATGACTGTCACAAATAAGCAACCCACATAGCTAGGTAGGTAGCAAACATGCTTTAACGTACATTACTAACTGATTAGATATACCTTGCTAACACGTAGATAAAAGTACCAACATTTCTGATAACCTAACTAACGTTTGCCAGCGTCCCATCCCCGCCTAAATAGAGACGCTAGCGTTGTGTCTGAAAGCTAACGTTTTCTTTTGTATGCAACCGGAGTGGACTTTGTTTTTTCGTTCAACCGTTCTCTTGAAAGGCTGTGAAGCACTACTTTTAGCACACGGTACTTGAACTATACTTAAAACTTAATGTAGATAATTCAACGGTTTCGATTCCTCACACGGCCACTGCTCACCTTCATTTGCCAAGTCCGCCATTTTCCCTCTTTGCTCACACCCACAATCCACCGCGCAAAATAAGTGTAGGCAGAAGGAAACAAAGCGTGCAGAAGCAGACGCAGTCGCTCAATATCAATCACCAGTAGAACTTCTACTGGAAACGTAGAACATAATCAATATCTTCAATATTAACGTATGATTTGTCTTTCATTAGCAGCAGTTCAAAGTGTTATTTTCAGAGAGCGCACCATCCAAAGTAGCTTAATCCATTTGTGACTAGGCTATAGGAGATATGCCCCTAGGCTAATGCCATCAACTCGATGAGGGAAACAGAGTGAAACAAACTTTGGGGTTCAGTTCAGAGATCTCATGGTGAGTGTGGTACCGCAGTTTCGCGGAGCCCACGCAAGGTCTGACAAAGGACCTTTTTTTGGGGGGGGAACGGAGAACGTCCTACAATTCTACACAGTTTGCAATGAGGCTGAGAGAAAATGTTGTTGTTTTTAAGCAAATGTCCTGCTATTCTACTAGGGCTGACCCCAATTAGTAGACTGGTCGATTGTTTGGTTGTTAGGCTGTTGGTAGACCAATATTGTTTTAGTGGAGCAGTAACAAATATATATAAATATGTTTTTATATATATACAGTACCAGTCAAAAGTTTGGACACACCTACTCATTCAAGGGTTTTTCTTAATTTGTACTATTTTTTACATTGTAGAATAATAGTGAAGACATCAAAACTATGAAATAACACATACGGAATCATGTAGTAACCAAAAAAGTGTTAAACAAATCGAAATATATTTTATATTTGAGATTCTTCAAAAAGCCACCCTTTGCCTTGATGACAGCTTTGCACACGCTTGGCATTCTCTCAACCAGCTTAACCTGGAATGCTTTTCCAACAGTCTTGAAGGAGTTCCCACATATGCTGAGCACTTGCGCCGAATACAACAGGTGTAGCTCAGTTGGTAGAGCATGGCGCTTGCAACGCCAGGGTTGTGGGTTCGTTTCCCACGGGGGGCCAGTATGAAAATGTATGCACTCACTAACTGTAAGTCGCTCTGGATAAGAGCATCTGCTAAAAGACTAAAATGTAAAATGTAACTGCTTACTTACAACCTACACTTCCTTCACTCTACCGTCCGACTCATCCCAAACCATCTCAATTAGGTTGAGGTCGGGAGATTGTGGAGGCCAGGTCATCGGATGCAGCACTCCATCACTCTCCTTCTTAGTAAAATAGCCCTCTCCAATTTGGACTCCAGACCAAAGGACAAATTTCCACCGGTCTAATGTCCATTGCTCGTGTTTCTTGGCCCAAGCAGGTCTCTTCTTCTTATTGGTGTCCTTTAGAAGTGGTTTCTTTGCAGTAATTCGACCATGAAGGCCTGATTCACACAGTCCCCTCTGAACAGTTGATGTTGAGATGTGTCTGTTACTTGAACTCTGTGAAGCATTTATTTGGGCTGCAATTTCTGAGGCTGGTAACGCTAATGAACTTATCCTCTGCAGCAGAGGTAACTCTGGGTCTTCCATTCATGTGGCGGTCCTCATGAGAGCCAGTTTCATCATAGCGCTTGATGGTTTTTGCGACTGCACTTGAAGAACCGTTCAAAGTTCTTGAAATGTTCCGTATTGACTGACCTTCATGTCTTAAAGTACCGATGGACTGTCATTTCTCTTTGCTTATTTGAGCTGTTGTTGCCATAATATGGACTTGGTCTTTTACCAAATAGGGCTATCTTCTGGCTCAAACACATTAAGAAGGAAATAAATTCCACAAATTAACTTTTATCAAGGCACACCTGTTAATTGAAATGCATTCCAGGTGACTACATCATGAAGCTGGTTGAGAGAATGGCAAGAGTATGCAAAGCTGTCATCAAGGCAAACGGTGGCTATTTGAAGAATCTCCAATATAAAATATACTTAAATTTGTTTAACACCTTTTTGGTTATTTCATAGTTTTGATGCCTTCACTATTATTCTACAATGTAACATTTTTTACAAAATAAAGAAAAACCATTGAATGAGTTGGTGTGTCCAAACTTTTGACTGGTAGTGTTTATACAGGGGCGCAACTTTGGTTTTAGAAGTGTTGGGGACATAACTTGGTGGGGGGTCTGGGGTCCTCCCATTTTTGGGGGCATCTAAAGCTAATTTCCTGCATTTCTGCACAATCTATTATGACCCATGGCCCTTCTAGCCGTCTCTATTTAGAACAACAAAAAGTAAGCAAAAATGCCCACATTCATCAAGCTAGGTAAGAGATCATTATTAAATATGTTTAAGTGATTGCTGCGACTGAACTAGATCAATAATAATTAAATAATATTGTGTTGCACCTTTTAACCAATAGCGTAACAAATTAACAACTCTTACAAATAAAGTACAAAGACTTATCTTTTGATTGTCTTTATTAAGACATCCTCTATATCAAATTTCAGCCAGACCGACCAACCAGCCAGCCCTAGCCACCTGCACGCCCGGCCCCCACCAGTCTAGTCAATAACTCAACTCTCTCCCCGACCCCCACCAGTCTAGTCAATAACTCAACTCTCTCCCCGGCCCACACCAGTCTAGTCAATAACTCAACTCTCTCCCCGGCCCCCACCAGTCTAGTCAATAACTCAACTCTCTCCCCGGCCCACACCAGTCTAGTCAATAACTCAACTCTCTCCCCGACCCCCACCAGTCTAGTCAATAACTCAACTCTCTCCCCGGCCCCCACCAGTCTAGTCAATAACTCAACTCTCTCCCCGACCCACACCAGTCTAGTCAATAACTCAACTCTCTCCCCGGCCCCCACCAGTCTAGTCAATAACTCCACTCTCTCTCCGACCCCCACCAGTCTAGTCAATAATTCAACTCTCTCCCCGACCCCCACCAGTCTAGTCAATAACTCAACTCTCTCCCCGGCCCCCACCAGTCTAGTCAATAACTCCACTCTCTCTCCGACCCCCACCAGTCTAGTCAATAACTCAACTCTCTCCCTGAACCCCACCAGTCTAGTCAATAACTCAACTCTCTCCCCGGCCCACACCAGTCTAGTCAATAACTCAACTATCTCCCCGGCCCCCACCAGTCTAGTCAATAACTCAACTATCTCCCCAACAACTTCCTTCCCATTTTGTTTTTATATCTCAGGGGAAAGGTTTGGAAAACAAAAGTTTAATGAAAACACACATACACCTACACATTAACACACAGAAACAGTACACCCTCCATATAATTAATATCATAGACCTAATAGTACTGTAGAGCTCTTTTTACTTGCACACAATATAGCTGGGTCACCCAGTCCTGCCCCTAGGGGTCCACGGCCCTGCAGCGCCCGAACCCAACACACCTCACTCAGCTTTAGGATCTTAGTGAAACATTCATTATTGGTTTCAGGTGTGTTAGGCCAAGGCCAGAGAGACAACCAACAGTACACCAGACCCCCAGGGCCAGGACTGAGCAGCCCAGCAGCTAGGGATTGCCTTAATAGGTATCTCCTTTGATATGGGCATGTTTTCAATACAGACTCCTTTTGACGTACAGTATTCCATATAAAGCATCCAGACCTTAACAACGATGAAAGTTGCACAGTATACCCTTAATCTTGTAATAAATCAAATCTAGTGATACATAACTTGACATTTCTGCCATCCATTGTGGGAGGATAACCAACCTTCCAGTTAATGGCAATGCATTTCTTAGCCACTATAAATGCTAGGTTACACAGTTTCTTCTGATAACAGTCTCCAGTATCAACATTTCCAACAAACAAAAACAGGGAGAAGGGAGAATCTGTAGATATGCTGAGATAAAAGAACATACTCTTTGCCAGAATTCAGCCAGCCTTCACAAGACCATAACAAGCAAATATATCCCCTTTTGTGTTTTACACCTCCAGCAGAATAATTACATTTCTGAGTGAATGATATTCAGTTTCACTGGCTTATAGTACGTTCTATGGATGGTCTTAAACTGCAGTAATTTATGTCTGAGATTATATGAACATGCTTGGGCATTCTAACATCTGTATCCATTCATCATCATCAATAGCGTCTCCCAGGTCTTCTTCACATTTTTGTTTTACAAGTTTTGTGTCATTGTGAAAAGCCTCTCAACCCTTGATACAGTTTGGAAATCAACTTTAGAGGTTGAAATAGTTTCAATCTTTGAAGCTTCTCCGAAACACAACCCAACCTAGCCGCACTGCTTCTTGACACAGTGCCCACTCAACCCGGAAGCCAGCCGCACCAGTGTGCAGGAGGAAACACCGTACACCTGGTGACTGAGTCAGCGTGCGCTGCGCCCAGCCCGCCACAGGAGTCGCTAGTGCGCGACGGGACAAGGACATCCCTGCCGGCCAAACCCTCCCCTACCCTGGACGGCGCTGGGCCAATTGTGCGCCGCCCCATGTGTCTCCCGGTCGCGGCCGGCTGCGACAGAGCCTGGATTCGAAACCAGGGTCTCTAGTGGCACAGCTAGCACTGCGATGCAGTGCCTTAGACCACTGCGCCACTCGGGAGGACCCCCCTGGCTACCTGACTCTGCTGTGACCCCTGTCACCATCTGATCCTGCTCAGATGAGACATGACAAAGAATTACCTTGGTGTACATTTATACATTATATTATCCAAGAATAGAATCAATGGATCAATAATTGAAGTGACCATTATTCCCAGATCCCAGACTGTGGCCTACCCATCAACTCAAGATGGAACTTTGTATCCATTCACTGTTTGTTATAATACACTGCAAAAATTCCCCTGAGCTCCGTAGACTGGTCTTCCCTGGCTGTCTGACACTGCAGGAACACAAGTCACCATCTGATCCTGCTAAGACATGATGAGCATAGTGTTGTGTACTGACTGTGCACCATGACAGTGAAGCCTGAAGAGCTGTTCATACCGTGCCAGTGTGAAAAGTAGGGAATTAGCTAGGGAAACTGACAGATCAATAATATTACATTGTTAAAAAAAAAAACGTCAAAATATCGGTCTTCAATCGTTTGGCCACTGGTTTCATCGTTTGATCCAGGTCTAGTGTGATTGAGACAAAAAATAATAGCCAGTTAGTGAGCTAGCTAGCTAGCTAATGTTAGCCAACTTTTGGCTAGCTCTAGCTAATGGTACAATGGTACATCATCAAATGTACTTCTGTTGAAACGGGACAAAAGAAAGGCTACAAAACATTTCCATACACACAACAGCTGTTAGATACTGCCACCTGAAAGATAGCTAGCTAGAGGTTAGCTAGAACTGAACTGGATGTGGTAGCTACTGCTAGTAGTTAATCACTTCAGTCAAGAGGGGATGAAACATTAGCTAACGTAACATGTCAGTTACACAACTAGCTCAGCACTGGGAATAAAAACATTGTTTTCTGTCAAACAGCAGTTACAGCTAGATCAGTCATTTAAAGAGTAGTCAGTTTCTGCTCTGCTTGCTTTTACAACTCGGAGAAAGAGCGCAACACACAGATAGCAGCTGCCTCTGTTCATCTCTGGTCCTATACGCCAGCCTTTCAGAAGCTTTGCCTTCACACAGCCTGTCTGCAAGCTCTGTGGTGTCTGTGTGGTCCTAAATCGTCTGAAACCGAAAAACAGCCTACCTGACTGCTCTGAAGCATATGGATGGTCACATTTTACATCACAGTACAATGATAAAACTGGTGGGGACAAAAATGCAATTTCAGAATGTGGGGAGGTCATGTCCCCCCCATCCCCAGTGAAAGTTGCGCCCCTGTATATATACATATGTTTGCGCCCATCTCTGTGAACTACACCAGTGCGGAGACTAAAAGGCAATTTATGCTTGATCCGAAAAATGTGGTCGGAGGCTCCATACGGAGGGTGTGACGCAATTGCAGAGCCTCCAGAGGCCAAATCGAGCTCCGTGCCGCATCGTCATGCGCCTCCCAAATGTTGTAACAATGCGGAGGGCTCCGTATAGCTCCACATTGACATGATTGGTTGATGGTAGAAAACACATACTCACTTCCTTGACAACAGCTCTGTACTGCTCCGCGAAGCGCAAGAAGTCTGAATGCTGAGGTCCTATCAGCATAAATGCTGGATGGCCAATGCAGACTTCTGATTGACCATGCTCCCAGATGCACAGCGCACTTCTCTCTCCAGAATGCGCTCTCTCCCGCCAATTTGTGCACATTCATTGTTTCATAACTTCATGGTGTGAATTGTTTGCCAATTTGTGCACATTCATTGTTTCATAACTTCCTGGTGTGAATTGTTTGCATTTGATTGTTAGTGTATATAAATTCCCCATTACATATATCACCAGTAGTACATTTACCTTTAATTACTTTGGTTACGGTAATTTCTGTTAATCCATTCAATATTATTCCAGTCCTCCTGTTCTCATTGTCGGAGTGGACACATTCTTTGCAGACCAATGCTACACTTGTGAGAAACTCGTTTTGGTTTATTTCATTCCATTTACCAGTTTTGTCAATTTATTAATTGTCTTTTGTTTGGAGCGCTCCTGTCAATGTTGAGTAAGGACGCGCACCTGATTACGCATAGAACTAGGCCTATAGGCTACCTGGCCTTCGCACAAATGTAGGCATATAAATGTGCCCATTTTGGGATGTGATGGTATTTCTGATTGGCTTAACGCACCATCACTAATGACCTGTGGAGCTTCCCAAAGTAATGTTTTCTTCACCTCAAACAGCAAGTAAACCAAGCCTGTTTTTACATCCATTGAGAATTACAATAGTTCCTCAATGTATTTGAAAAATCTTTCCAACTCTTGTCTCTTTAGATAACCGCTCAGCGTGAAAGGGAAAAATGTCATGCTCTGATCCAGTGGAAAGTCATAAATTAGGCCTACTTGAAAGGTTTTCAGACCCCTTGACTTTTTCCACATTTTGTTACAGCCTTATACAAAAATTGATTAAATAGTTTTTTTTCACTCATCAATCTACACACAATAACGACAAAGCAAAAAAACGTTTAGAATTTATTTTTTATTTATTAAAAATAAGAAATCAAAATATCACATTTACATAAGTATTCAGACCCTTTACTCAGTACTTTGTTGAAGCACCTTTGGAAGCGACTACAGCCTAGAGTCTTCTTGGGTATGACGCTACAAGCTTGGCACACCTGTATTTTGGGAATTTCTCCCATTCTTCTCTGCAAATCCTCTCAAGCTCTGTCAGGTTGGATGGGGAGCGTCGCTGCACAGCTATTTTCAGGTCTCTCCAGAGATGTTCAAGCTCTGGCTGGGCCACTCAAGGATATTCAGAGACTTGTCCCGAAGCCACTCCTGCGTTGTCTTGGCTGTGTGCTTAGGGTCATTGTCCTTTTGGAAGGTGAATCTTCGCCCCAGTCTGAGGTCCTGAGCGCTCTGGAGCATGTTTTCATCAAGGATCTCTCTGTACTTTGCTCCGTTCATCTTTCCCTCGATCCTGACTAGTCTCCTAGTCCCTGCCGCTGAAAAACATCCCCGAAAGCATGTTGCTGCCATCACCATGCTTCACCGTAGGGATGGTGCCAGGTTTCCTCCAGACGTGGCGCTTGGCATTCAAGCCAAAGAGTTCAATCTTGGTTTCATCAGACCAGAGAATCTTGTTTCTCATGGTCTGAGAGTCTTTAGGTGCCGTTTGGCAAATTCCAAGAGGGCTGTCATGTGCCTTTTACTGAGGAGTGGCTTCCGCCTGGCCACTCTACCATAAAGGCCTGATTGGTGGAGTGCTGCAGAGATGGTTGTCCTTCTGGAAGGTTCTCCCATCTCCACAGAGGAACTCTAAAGCTCTGTCAGAGTGACCATCGGGTTCTTGGTCACCTCCCTGACCAAGGCCCTTCTCCCCCGATTGCTCAGTTTGGCTGGGCGGACAGTTCTAGGAAGAGTCTTGGTGGTTCTAAACTTCTTCCATTTAAGAATGATGGAGGCCACTGTGTTCTTGGGGACCTTCAATGCTGCAGACATGTTTTGGTACCCTTCCCCAGATCTGTGCCATGACACAATCCTGTCTCGGCGCTCTACAGACAATTTCTTTGACCTCATGGCTTGGTTTTGCTCTAACATGCACTGTCAGCTGTGGGACCTTATATAGACAGGTGTGTGCCTTTCCAAATCATGTCCAATCAATTGAATTTACCACAGGTGGACTCCAATCAAGTTGTAGAAACATCTCAAGGATGATCAATGGAAACAGGATGCACCTGAGCTCAATTTCGAGTCTCATAGCAGAGGGTCTTAATACTTATGTAAATAAGGTATTCCTGTTTTTTATTTGTAATACATTTGCAAAAAAATCTAAAACCCTGTTTTCACTTTGTCATTATGGGATATTGTGTGTAGATTGCTGATGATTTTGTTTTGTTTAATCCATTTTAGAATAAGGCTGAGCTTTCTTGTATCTCCTAGATATAGGACAGACACTTCAAAACCTTATTCCTTATTATTTCTTTTTTGACAGTCTCTTTTTGCCCTTTATGAATATGTTATTCAATGCGTTTCTATGGGATTTGGTAAACTGAGAGTGTTATTAGATGTTACAATATCAGTACTTGTTGCATTTACAACTTGTCTAAGTCCTATCATCTACTGATTTCAGCCAGCTTTGGATTGACTGTATTGCTTGAATGGAATGTTGGCATATTGGCAGTTAATTTGAAAAATGTATGGAACCATTCCTCTAAAACTGTCTGGCTAGCTAGCTAACAAACATACAGTGCAGATAAATTCTTCAAATTCTTTGTTTTACAAAATGTCTTATCACAGCTCTGGCAAACCATGGTTGACCAACTCCCTGACCAAAATGGCTGACCTTTATCCCATCATAAGAAGGTTCATGTCCATTCTAGTATTCTAATTCCTAATTCTATGGGGGTGACCTCTAGGCTAGGTTGAAGATGACAAAGGTTAAGACAAGGGGATTCTAATATCCCATAACTCTTTGGAAACATGGGATCAGCGTTGTAACTCGCTTGCTTGCAGATCCACCACTAGATGGGGTTGCGTACAAGGGAATTCAACATGCTATTACAAATGTTAAAATATATTAGAAAAAAATCCCTCATTCTAGTTTGGCTATAGATAACCACATACGAGCTCTTGTATTTCTAGTCCTATAGATAACCAATAAGAGCTCTTGTATTTCTAGTCCTATAGATAACCACATAAGAGCTCTTGTATTTCTAGTCCTATAGATAACCACATAAGAGCTCTTGTATTTCTAGTCTGGCTATAGATAACCAAGTAAGAATAAGAGGAAGATGAAAGCTTCTCAAGTGTGCTGCTCCATGAACAATGGTAAGTCTAAACCTGATAAAAGACGAACATCTACAGCGCATTGCAAAAGTATTCATCCCCCTTGGCGTTTTTCCTATTTTGTTGCATTACAACCTGCAATTTAAATGGATTTGTATTTGTATTTCATGTAATGGACATACACAAAATAGTCGAAATTGGTGAAGTGAAATAAAAAAAATAACTTGTTTCAAAAAATTCTAAAAAGTAAATAACGGAAAAGTGGTGTGTGCATATGTATTCACCCCCTTTGCTATGAAGCCCCTAAATAAGATCTGGTGCAACCAATTACCCTAAGAAGTCACATAATTAGTTAAATAAAGTCCACCTGTGTGCAATCTAAGTGTCACATGATCTGTCACATGATCTCAGTATATATACACCTGTTCTGAAAGGCCCCAGAGTCTGCAACACCACTAAGCAAGGGGCACCACCAAGCAAGCGGCACCATGAAGACCAAGGAGCTCTCCAAACAGGTTAGGGACAAAGTTGTGGAGAAGTACAGATCAGGGTTAGGTTATAAAAAAATATCAGAAACTTTGAACATTCCACGGAGCACCATTAAATCCAATATAAAAAAAAATGAAAGAATATGGCACCACAACAAACCGGCCAAGAGAGGGCCGCCCACCAAAACTCATGGACCAGGCAAGGGGACCATTAATCAGAGAGGCAACAAAGAGACCAAAGATAACCCTGAAGGAGCTGCAAAGCTCCACAGCGGAGATTGGAGTATCTGTCCATAGGACCACTTTAAGCCGTACACTCCACAGAGCTGGGCTTTACAGAAGAGTGGCCAGAGAAAAGCCATCGCTTAAAGAAAAAATGAGCAAACACATTTGGTGTCCGCCAAAAGGCATGTGGGAGACTCTCCAAACATATGGAAGAAGGTACTCTGGTCAGATGAGACTAAAATTGAGCTTTTTGGCCATCAAGGAAAACGCTATGTCTGGCGCAAACCCAACACCTCTCATCACCCAGAGAACACGCAGCATCATGCTGTGGGGATGTTTTTCATCGGCAGGAACTGGGAAACTGGTCAGAATTGAAGGAATGATGGATGGCGCTAAATACGGGGAAATTCTTGAGGGAAACCTGTTTCAGTCTTCCAGAGATTTGAGACTGGGCTGGAGGTTCACCTTCCAGCAGGACAATGACCCTAAGCATACTGCTAAAGCAACACTTGAGTGGTTTAAGGGGAAACATTTAAATGTCTTGGAATGGCCTAGTCAAAGCCCAGACCTCAATCCAATTGAGAATCTGTGGTATGAATGAAAGATTGCTGTACACCAGCGGAACCCATCCAACTTGAAGGGGCTGGAGTTGTTTTGCCTTGAAGAATGGGCAAAAATCCCAGTGGCTAGATGTGCCAAGCTTATAGAGACATACCCCAAGAAACTTGCAGCTGTAATTGCTGCAAAAGGTGGCTCTACAAAGTATTGACTTTGGGTGGGTGAATAGTTATGCACACTCAAGTTTTCAGTTTTTTTTGTCTTATTTCTTGTTTGTTTCACAATAAAAAATATTTTGCATCTTCAAAGTGGTAGGCATGTTGTGTAAATCAAATGATACAAACCCCCAAAAAATCAATTTCAATTCCAGGTTGTAAGGCAACAAAATAGGAAAAATGCTGGGGGGGTGAATACTTTCGCAAGCCACTGTAAGAGCCATATGCATGTTTTCCCCCCAACTCATATGTGCATATATCTTACTCACACAGTAAACACAGTGGTTGTTATATACAGCGTTGACTTCAGTGAAATAGAGAAAATATTCTACATTCCTGTGTTTGCTGTTTACAATGTTTGTTGACATTGTGTGATGCTTGACTGTAATATAAAATAACATGCTATAGGGATGGGGAAGTATTCCTCCTCTCGGACATGCTTGTCTTGAGTATCCATATAGTACATCAATAACAGTCAAAATATTTGTTTTCCCCATGTTCGGTACATCTTATTTACAAATGTATGGTTAAAACTCTAATTAGTAATAGCTTCACGTTAGTGACTTGTCCATATTTCACTCTGTTTTGCAATGTCTTTGGAGTGTCAAACAAGACATGCTTGTGAATTCAAGGCCATACTTGACGCTTCACTGATGTCATGAAGAGTATCTGACAGTTCTTTCTTTGTAATACATGGGTCAGTATGTGAACCTATACTGCGGCTTCTCTCTGTGCCAAAGTAAAGGTTTCATTCTGATTAATGGCTTTGGATATTGTTTTTCTCAAATGCATGCAACACGACAAAAACTATGAATGTTGGAGAGAAACATACAGTCTTTTTCATGCAACCTGAATCCCTGAGGCTAGGTCCGAAATGGCACCCTATACCCTATATAGTGCACTACTTTTGTCCAGGGCCCCATAAGGCTCTGGTCAAAAAGTAGTGCACTCTATAGGGTATAGGGTGCCATTTGGGATGCAAACCAGCTTCTCTTGGCAGTGGGCCGTCATCTTTTGTAAGACTTTATGACAGGTATTTATCAGCCATTGTTCAGAATTCAGTGCCATTAATCATGTCAGGATCAGTAGCTATGAAACCATTACCAGGAAATGGGACAACTCAAGCCAACTTTGTGTCCCGTTTTGTATTTGTTCCCAGACAACTGCTTTAACTATGGCAGGTGATTATGAACTGTTGTGTTTCCCAAGGAAAATAAAGCGAGGGTCGTGTCAAACTTTTAGAAAAGGACCGAAACCATGTGACTAAATCATATCAAATCAGAATTATCTTATTTTATGTGAACTATTGTTTTGCAAGAAAATAACGTTTAACATCTCCTTGGCATTTGAAATACTCACTCTCAAGCTCTCTCCTCTCCTGCCATGCTGGATGGCAACAGAAAGGGTGTGAGGGTTTTGTTCAACAAAGGGATTCCACAGTGTAGTATTAGTACCCTCACTTGCAGGACCATAACACCAAAAAACACTGACAAGAACATAAGTCTGAAGGCAAACAAAACAGAAAGGGCAGGCTGTTGACATGCCTCATTGGGCCGTTATGGGATGACTGAGGCACCCTATTCCCTATGTAGTGCACTACATTTGGCCAGGGCCCATAGTGAAAAGGGTGCCACATTTGGGACACAGCCTTGGTTGTGAAAGTGACTGAGCATCACTGAACAACGCTATCAGGTGACCTGTCCACTCAGCGCTGACACTTTCCCATCAATATAGTGCCTTCAGAAAGTATTCAACCCCTTGAATAAGATCCCACAGTTGACAGTGCATGTCAGAGCAAAAACCAAGCCATGATGTCGAAGGAATTCTCCGTAGAACTCCGAGACAGGATTGTGTCGAGGCACAGATCTGGGGAAGGGTACCAAAAAATGTCTGCAGCATTGAAGGTCCCTAAGAACACAGTGGCCATCATTCTTAAATGGAAGAAGTTTAGCTTAAAAATGAAAGTTTAGTGGGTGCTGGCCCGCTTTTGGAATTTTCTAAATATTTTCAATATGTCGGCTCTATGCCCGGATCGATTTTCTTTTGTCAATATTCTTTAACAAATATGTAATCACTGTTCTGCAACATGCAGTATGCTGATTGTTTTTTTTTTTACATGCCAAAATGCTAACGAAATTAGCCCTGGAGCATTATATAGCACTATAAAATAAAGCAAATTAAGTTTGGAGATTGGTATTACATATTTCAATAATCTAATTCTAGAATTTCAACAAAAAAAAAATGTTTTTATAGAAACAGCTTTCAGATGGAAAGAGGAGATGAGAGGCCAAACGCTGAAGAAGACATGATTTAAGGCCATGCTGACAGAGGCTCTTCAATGTCAGAGTTAGACTCATTGCCTGCGTCCCAAATTGCAACCTAAACGCTATATAGTGCGCTACATATAGCTCTGCTTAATGTATGAGAGTGTCACGACTGTCAGAACATGATATGGCCAGAGGGAAAAATGGTTTGTGAGCACAAAAACACTCTTTACAACAATATATAATTCCTGTCACTAAATCCTTATATTACTCTAACATTAGATTAGGTTGAGTTTATAGAGAGAAATTATCATTCGATACGTCTACATCCTGGCACATCTGTGCATTCCTGCTTTTCCATCTCGACTTACCCCCACACCAGGGTTTCGCCAGCGTTTTATATACGAACAAATTCCCATAAGAGTGTGAGTTATAGATCTGTCATTGTTATTGAAAGCACGTCTAAGAAGCGGTAGATCTGTTCTGTGTGTGTGCCATCTCTATGCTTCCCATTCTTAAGTTTTGTTTTTGTGTATTTTATTTTCGGTTTTGTCCAAACAGCTGAAAATAAAACATTTGTGGTTATTTGTTTTTAAAAAATGTTATTTTTTCTTTTTAGTCATTTAGCAGACGCTCTTATCCAGAGCGACTTACAGTTAGTGAATACATATATATATTTATTTTTTTTACTGGCCCCCCGTGGGAATCGAACCCACAACCCTGGCGTTGCAAACGCCATGCTCTATCAACTGAGCTACATCCCTGCCGGCCATTCCCTCCCCTACCCTGGACGACGCTGGGCCAATTGTGCGCCGCCCATGAGTCTCCCGGTCGCGGCCGGCTGCGACAGAGCCTGGATACGAACCAGGATCTCTAGTGGCACAGTTAGCACTGCGATGCAGTGCCTTAGACCACTGCGCCACTCAGGAGTTTATACCAGGCGGTGATGCAACTGGTCAGGATGCTCTCGATGGTGAAGCTGTAGAACTTTTTGAGGATCTGGGGACCCATGCCAAATCTTGTCGTGCGCTCTTCATAACTTACTTGGTGTGTTTGGACCATGATAGTTTGTTAGTAATGTGGACACCAAGGAACTTGAAACTCTCGACCCGCTCCACTACAGCCCCGTCGATGTGAATGGGGGAGTGTTTGGCCCTCCTTTTCCTGTAGTCCACGATCATCTCCTTTGTCTTGCTCACGTTGAGGGAGAGGTTGTTGTTGTCTCTGACCTCCTCCCTATAGGCTGTCTCATCGTTGTCGGTGATCAGGCCTACCACCGTTGTGTCGTCAGCAAACTTAATGATGGTGTTGGAGTCGTGCTTGGCCACGCAGTCGTGGGTGAACAGGGAGTACAGGAGGGGACACCAGCCTCCTCTGAATGTTTTTCTACACTATACTTGACTCATGGGGCGGCGCACAATTGGCCCAGCGTCGTCCAGGGTAGGGGAGGGAATGGCTGGCAGGGATGTTGGTAGAGGAGGTTTGCAACGCCAGGGTTGTGGGTTCGATTCCCACTGGGGGCCAGTATATAAAAAATATATATATATATATATAATGTATGCACTAACTGTAAGTCGCTCTGGATAAGAGCGTCTGCTAAATTACGTAAATGTACTTGCTTGTTTTGTCACATAAACTGAAATTAGGCAAACTATTAGAATTTTAGCAACCAGGAAATGGCGGAGCGATTTCAGCATAGTGCATCTTTATTGTGTTTCCATCAGGAGTGTGACACTAAAGACTTGTGGCGAGCATAAAACTGTTGCTTTGTGAGAAGGTGTTAAAGTTCACAGTTAGCCATTGTTATTTAAATGCAAGCGGAAAAGTACCCAGGGCCTTGCCTTGGCTCCAAGTCAGAGCAAAACAATGAAAGGAGAAGTTAAAAGCAATGACACTGTTAAAAAAAAAATATAAAAAAAAATCCAACACATTCCACACTGTTGCTACCATTTAGTAGAAGAGAGTAGTAGAAGAAGAGCCTCTCAGGATTACTGACAGAAACATTCTGCAGTTACACCAGACAATATGATGACTGATCTGCTTCCTGAGTTACAAGCATTTTCTACTGCATCCGCTGCTTCACACATCTTTCTAAGACAATCTGCCTAAAACTATTTACGTAGCAAAGGGCCAGACTCGTTTTATGGCAAGTTTCAACAGAGGCTTTTGGGTAGATTTTGTAGACCTGTAAAAAAAAAAAAAAAAAAAAAAAAAAAAAAAAAAGAAGTAGCCAAGTTTGAGTCTAATATTTCATCCTTTTAATAGTTTGAGTTTTAGACTTGCGTTTTGTAAATAATGCTTCCGCATTTGAGCATGAATGAAGAACACATTATGACCCCTTTCATCGTGAGCTTGGTCAGTAAAGCCATTGCGAGAGCGTGGGACTATAAGGTTCTATCTGAAAAAAAAAGATGATTCTGAGATAATTGGCTTTAAAGTTCCGAACCTTCATCGGTTTGAATGGTGACGGCAATGTTGATCTTGATTGCTTTTGAACTTAACAACATGAATTGGGGTATTTAGAGTGCTGTAGAGGTAGATAACATTGAACAGAACAAGCCTATGTCAATAATTCAATTTTGACAAAAATGCATATAGAACCTTATAGTCTCAAACTTAATTGGTAAATTAAAATGATTTCACAGCATTCATGAGAAATTGTTGAACTGAATTAACTGTACTATTCGATTGGGCCTTTCAGTTCAACGTCTCAGAGATGGCCTTATATAAAGACAAGTAAACTGTGTGAACCCAAAAGTATATCCGTCATTCTGTCGGAGAGTGCCCAGAGTTATTAAGAGCCCATAACTACTTTGCCAAGTTTGCAACACAACTCTCCGTGTGTCGATCAACTTTCTGCTTACCCAATCAAAACCAAAACCAAGTCAGAGTACCTCAGGTGCGCAGGGGTGTGACATATTCAGGTGTATATAACCTGAGCTCTGTCTGAGTGGCGCTAACTACATAAGAGCAGGTTCCCTGCACACTCAGCAGAACCAAGGCAACAAACTAAAGACATCCTATCTCCTTCAGAATTGTGTGAGTAGCACTGATAGCTGTCTTTGTAGATGATAGCCTTCTAAAATGTAAGGATTACTTTTGTGCCACTATCATATGAAAAGCATGTGGTTTTTTATAGTTTTGAATGTTATATAATTTGTGTATTATCATCAGGTGAAATATGTATTATTCACTTTTTAGCTTGCACAAAGTTGAACAGGATATTGTGACTTGATGTAGGCTGTATACATTTAGGACGTATTACTATTTTCTATGTAATTATACATCTGGACTGAAAAGTGTGCATATTTAGTTTACTTTATTTTAATGTGATTGCTGATGTCCATTAGCAACGGAATACAAATGTTATCATATAGCCTAGGTACAACTACAAACTACTTGAAAGCGGATAGCTTGGGAGTAAGACGTGGAAGGTTGTTGGAAGCAGAGAGTCATTGATAAGGTTTATGGCTATTCCTGCATTCCTGTATTCCTGTATTCCTGTGTTCCTGTGTTCCTGTATTCCTGTGTTCCTGTATTCCTGTATTCCTGTATTCCTGTATTCCTGTAGTCCTGTATTCCTGTATTCCTGTATTCCTGTATTCCTGTGTTCCTCCAGGGTTTGATTCTGCTCTGCACCACCAGGACCTCTTTACAGAGCCACGACCACACATCCAGCCATGCGGTTCAGCGTGATATTCTTTCTCATCCTAGCCTGTCTGTACTTCACGCTGGCACAAGGTACGTTTAGTATAAATATGATTTAACATGGGTTGGGTATCTGTTAATTAAGCACTTTGTGACAAGTGCTGATGTAAAACGAGCTTTATACAATACATTGGATTAATTGATGAGTTGATCATGGGTTGACATTCATATTATGCATCGTTATACAGGATACTGCCAAGTGGCCCCTTTTATTTGATCACCGATTTTCAGATAGCATTTCAGTCGGTGGTGTTGATGTTAGCTTTGCTTTACTGATGCTAACATATGGGGCAAAGACTGTCAGCCTTACCTACATGCTGTTCTTCATGGGATGCTTAATCGATCCTGTGCACTTAAAAACCTCGACACCTTTTAACAAAGGCGTAAACCTGAAATAGTCAACGGCAAAAAGAAGAGAAGGATGAAGGTTGAGAGAGAAAAAAAATCAGTTTATTCCATTTTGAACCAAATGTCAAAAAATGGAATAAACGGATTCATTTATGTGCAGAGTGGGGAGCTTCTCTTCTTTTATTCATAATAAAGTACAGACGTTGAGCTGTGATCCTCTCCCTGGCCCCAGGTTCCTATGAAGACTGCTGTCTGAAGTACGTGCGGAGGGTGAAGAAGAGTGTTGAGAGGATGGTAACGAGTTTCCGGAGGCAGGAGACGGACGGGGGTTGCAACATCCCTGCCATAGTGTAAGTCTGTGAATAAGGGAGCAAGCACAACCTTGGAAAGGCTTCTACATGACTTTAGTAATACAGAACATGTAAAAAAAGGTAAAAAACAATGTACCTTCAATGGACAAGACATCCAGCTCTGTTATGCATGGCAGAGGTTCACTCACCTCACGAGGTTGAACTACTAACTGTAGGCTGTAAACTTCATCAGTGCTTTGTGTTTTGAAGGTCACTCTAAGTTTTTATTTTCCGATCCACGTCCAGGTTCACGATGAAGGGGGGCAGGTTGTTCTGTGCTGACCCCAGAGAGAAGTGGGTGAATGGACTGATGCTGAAGGTTCGATCCAAGAAGAGTAAAAAGGTGAGAATTTCTACCATTACAACTGGATTCATTGATTCATTGATTGATTCATTGATTGATTGATTGATTCACTGATTGATTGATTGAGTAATTAAGTAATTTATTGATTTATTGATTCATTAATTTGTTAATTTATTCATTAATTGATTCATTGATAAATTGATTGATTCATCTTCCTGAAACCAATATATTTGTTTTCCAGCACACGAGGAGGCCAAAGAGGCTGAGAAGCTAGAAGCTCTGCCATTCACTCTGCCATCCTGCAGTGACGAGTCCTGTCGTAAATCAATACGATTTTTTTATGATGTCTGGTCATTTGAGAGACATTTTTGCTTTCCTACTGCAGAAGGCATCTGCAGAGATCTGACTGGTAATGATGCTACAGTGTAGTTCTGCTATTCCTTTAACAGAGACCCATACCTGTTGAAGCCAGCCCAGCCATTCTGTATGGTTGCATTTTACTGTATAGCAAGCCTGTTGGAATCTGTGTGTGTGTGTGTGTGTGTGCGCGCGTGTGTGTGTGTGAGCGTGTGTTTGTACAGTTGTAATTTTGTGTGTAGCATAAAACCTGTATTGAACACCAACCAAAAAAGTATAAGTGCCTACAATTTCTGATTGAAATCTCTTTGTATTTGTGTGTTCTTTGTATGTTTTCATATTGTGGATTTTTGTCAACTATATTTGTTTTCACTAACAAAGGCTAATAAAGTTGTTTACTGCATTTCACCCTGTTATGTTTATGGTTTATGAGGTATGACACAACTAAGAGAACAGTTCCTTTATAAATGTTAACCCCCATAGACTCAACGTCTAATTAGCATAATTAAAAATCCCCATTAAAATCTGTCAGTTTAAGCTAACGATATTGGATTCATCTCAATCCACCGCATCCGCCGATGTCGCACGTCTGCATCTGCGGTTGGAGGGTGAAAGAGCTAGAGAGGTGTTTGTCAGACCATGAGACATCCTGAAAATCTAGTCTGAAGGTCTCCAGTACCAGTTGAAAAAATAAATGGTAGTATATATGGAGAGTGTTTAGTGACAAAAAAATAAGGGGTTAAATACATGTCAAAATATATACAGTACCAGTCAAAGGTTTGGACACACTTATTCATTCAAGGGTTTTTCTTTATTTTTACTAATTTCTACATTGTAGAATAATAGTGAAGATATCAAAACTATGAAATAACACATATGGAATCATGTAGTAACCAAAAAAGTTTTAAACAAATCAAAATATATTTTAGATTTTAGATTCTTCAAAGTAGCTACCCTTTGCCTTGATGACAGCTTTGCACACTCTTGGCATTCTCTCAACCAGCTTCATGAGGAATACTTTTCCAACAGTCTTGAAGGAGTTCCCACATATGCTGAGCACTTGTTGGCTGCTTTTCCTTCACTCTGCGGTTCAACTCATCCCAAACCATCTCAATTGGGTTGAGGTCGGGTGATTGTGGAGGCCAGGTCATCTGATGCAGCACCCCATCACCCATCCTTGATCAAATAGCCCTTACACAGCCGGGAGGCGTGTTTTGGGTCATTGTCCTGTTGAAAATCAAATGATAGTCCCACTGAGCGCAAACCAGATGGGATGGCGTATCGCTGCAGAATGCTGTGGTAGCCATGCTAGTTAAGTGTGCCTTGAATTCTAAATAAATCACAGACAGTGTCACCAGGAAAGCACCCCCACACCATCACAACTCCTCCTCCATGCTTCACGGTGGGAACCACACATGTGGAGATCATCCGTTCACCTACTCTGCGTCTCACAAAGACACAGCGGTTGGAACCAAAAATCTCAAATTTGGACTCATCAGACCAAATGACAGATTTCCACCGGTCTAATGTCCATTGCTTGTGTTTCTTGGCCCAAGCAAGTCTCTTCTTATTATTGGTGTCCTTTAGTAGTGGTTTCTTTACTGCAATTCGACCATGAAGGCCTGATTCACGCAGTCTCCTATGAACAGTTGATGTTGAGATGTGTCTGTTACTTGAACTCCGTGAAGCATTTATTTGGGCTGCAATCTGAGGTGCAGTTATCTCTAATTAACTTATCGTCTGCAGCTGAGGTAACTCTGGGTCTTCCATTACTGTGGCGGTCCTCATGAGAGCCAGATTTATCACAGCGCTTGATGGTTTTTGCGAATGCACTTGAAGAACTTTCAAAGAGCTTGACATTTTCCAGATTGACTGACCTTCATGTATTAAAGTAATGATGGACTGTCATTTCTCTTTGCTTATTTGAGCTATTCTTGCCATAATATGGACTTGGTCTTTTACCAAATAGGGCTATCTTCTGTATACCACCCCTACCTTGTCACAACACAACTGATTGGCTCAAACGCATTAAGAAGGAAATAAATTCCACAAATTAACTTTTAACAAGGCACACCTGTTAATTGAAATGCATTCCAGGTGACTACCTCATGAAGCTGGTTGAGAGAATGCCAAGAGTGTGCAAAGCTGTCATCATGGCAAAGGGTGGCTACTTTGAAGAATCTCAAATATAAAATATATTTTGATTAGTTTAACACTTTTTTGGTTACTACATGATTCCATATGTGTTATTTCATAGTTTTGATGTCTTCACTATTATTCAACAATGTAGAAAACAGTAAAAATAAAGAAAAACCCTTGAATGAGTAGGTGTGTCCAAACTTTTGACTGGTACTGTATATACATGTTTCCTGATTACCCCCCCTTTATAAATGTTAATGGTTTAGGAGTTATGACACAACTAAGAGAACCGAGCCATTATAAATGTTAATGGTTTAGGAGTTATGACACAACTAAGAGAACCGATCCTTTATAAATGTTAATGGATTATGAGTTATGACACCACAAAGAGAACATTTGTTTTGTAAATGAAAAGACAGAGGTAGAAAGAGGTTAACAGAATCTATTGGCATTCCAAACAACCAATATAAAGATAATAATATGCCATATAGCAGACGCTTTTATCCAAAGCGACTTACAGTCATGTGTGCATACATTTTAAGTATGGGTGGTCCCGGGGATCGAACCCACTACCCTGGCGTTACAAGCGCCATGCTCTACCAATTGAGCTACATAGGACCACAATATACTGTACATGCATGCAGTGGCTTTTCTGAAACACACAATAATGTCAAAATCTCCCTAATATCCCCATGAAGATGTGTTTATTACAGCTGTTACATATTTCTCTTTCATGGTTCTGGGCTGACAGACCTTTGCACTTTCACTTTAACTGTCAGTACAAATACAAAGAGCCTTTGTGTTGCGTAACCATGACATCTTTATTGTCAACGGGTTCAAGGACAATACAGTAACTTTGTTCATTCACCAACCCTTTGAAATAGTAATACAGGCTGAGGTGTTACGTTTATCACATGACTCAGAGACCCACTTAGTGGTATCGAATACATTTACGTCATTTAGCAGACGCTCTTATCCAGAGCGATTTACAGGAGACATTAGGGTTTAGTGCCTTTCTCAAGGGCACAGCGACAGATTTTTCACCCAGTCGGCTCGGGGATTAGAACCAGCGACCTTTCGGTTACTGGCACTACGCTCTTAACCACTAAACTACCTGCCGCCATCATTGTCTGAATGAAAAGAAACAGAAATTACATCAGTATAGCGTCACCACAGATTTAGTCTTTGTTAAAGCTTCCAGGTGATGGCTAATAGGATATTTTAGCCAGAATATCCAAGTAATAAAGGCTGTATTCCTATCTACATTTCTGTGTTTTTCATGAGTGCGACAAAATGTTTTTCCCAGTATAAAATAAGAATCGCAAGACTGATTGATCAAAAGTATTTATACAAAGACTAGCTTTGTGGTGTTGCAATACCAGTGAAAACTGAAGCCCAGAGAGAGTGATTTATGATTTGATTTCCTAGTTAACCGAGTCAAGTGAGATTTATCCCCTGTATCGCGTGGCACTAACTCAAAGATACCAGGCTGTTTTCTCACGGTTCTGCTGCATGTCCATTCCCATCCTGTGTTGTGATCTCTTATTCTGTAACCAGAGGTGATGTGTTAAGTCTGGTATTGTGTCCAAAATAGCACCCTATTCCCTATATATATGGGCCCAGGTCAAAAGTAGCGCACTATATAGGGAATAGGGTGCCATTTGGGAAGCAATTGTTATTTTTCCATCTTCATGGGCTCTTGGTCTTCCGCCATGATGTGTAACCGAAAGACACAATCAGTGTGTTTCTGATAGCATCTAACTGTGAGTCATGTCATCGTTTAGGACCTGGCTGGCTGACTCATAGATTGATAGCTTCCAGTCACTGGTGCCTCAAAGACTGAAATAACTTCAGGTGAATTCAACCCGTTACTACCGGGCAGCAGGTAGCCTGGCGGTAAAGAGCATCGGGCCAGTAAACGTAAGGTCGCTGGTTTGAATCCCTCAGTCGACTATGTGGAAAATCTGCTAATGTGCCCTTGAGCAATGCACTTAACCCTATTTGCTCTGGATAAGAGCATCTGTTGAAATGTTGCGTTGAGAAATAATGAATTTTAGACTCAGGGACTGATGGTGCATTGGTCCAAGATGGGGGGTGCTAATATTACTCTCACATGAGTTGGGCCTACTTGTTGATGTCATTGATGGTTATGGTGTGATGGACATTTTTATGTTTGTGCTTTTCTATTTACCAATTTCTATGTTCTCTGTTTGTGCTTTTCTATAAACCAATTTCTGTGTTCATGCAAGTGACTGATTGAATGAATCCTCACTATCAGTGTCTGCAATTTAGCAGTACGCCCAGAACCTTGTTTAGAGAAAGGGTGTTCTAAAACTTTTGACCGGTAGTGTATCTCAGTTTCAAGGTCTCAGCTTAGAGAGAAGAAGCCTCGTGAAGTATTGGTCTGTCACATGCATGACCCTGAATTGGTTGGTCACATGAACGAAGCAAACGTTAACGATTAATTAATTACGAATAAGATAAATCGTGCAAATATGACTTGTCTGCAGTATATACAGTGGATATAAAAAGTCTCCACACCCCTGTTAAAATGCCAGGTTTTTGTGATGTAAAAGCATGAGACAAAGATAAATCATGTCAGAACTTTTTCCACCTTTAATGTGACCTATAATGGGAACAATTCAATTAAAAAATGTTTTACAAAATCTTTGAGGGGGAAAAATACAAAATACAAAACTCACAATAACCTGGTTGCATAAGTGTGCACACCCTTAAACTAATACTTTGTTGAAGCACCTTTTGATTTTATAACAGCACTCAGTCTTTTTGGTTAGGAGTCTATTAGCATGGCACATCTTGACGTGGCAATATTTGCCCACTCCACTTTGCAAAAGCGCTCCAAATCTGTCAGATTGTGAGGACACCTCCTGTGCACAGCCCTCTTCAGATCACCCCAGAGATGTTCAATTGGATTCAGGTCTGGGCTCTGGCTGGGCCATTCCAAAACGTGCATCTTCTTCTGGTGAAGCCATGCTTTTGTGGATTTGGATGTGTGCTTTGGGTCGTTGTCGTGCTGAAAGGTGAACTTCCTCTTCATCTTCTGCTTTCTAACGGACGCCTGAAGGTTTTGTGCCAAAATTGCCTGGTATTTGGAACTGTTCATAATTCCCTCCACCCTGACTAAGGCCCCGGTTCCAGCTGAAGAAAAACAGCCCCAAAGCATGATGCTGCCACCACCATGCTTCACTGTGGGTATGGTGTTCTTTAGGTGATGTGCAGTGTTGTTTTTGCGCCAAACATACCTTTTGGAATTATGGCCCAAAAGTTCAACCTTGTTTTCATCAGACCATAACACATTTTCTCAAGTGCTTTTGGGGGACTTGATGTTTGTTTTTGCAAACTTCAGCCGGGCTTGGATGTTTTTCTTTGTAAGAAAAGGCTTCCGTCTTGCCACCCTACCCCATAGCCCATTAATATGAAGAATACGGGAGATTGTTGTCACATGTAGCACACAGCCAGTACTTGCCAGAAATTCCTGCAGTTCCTTTAATGTTGCTGTAGGCCTCTTGGAAGCCTCCCTGACCAGTTTTCTTCTCGTCTTTTCATAAATTCTGGGCAGGTGACAACAAAAATACTTTTAAATCTTCACTGTCAAGTCTATCATCATTCCCCGAGGTGGGGAATGAAGATCAGTTGCTTTTGCTCCTCCACAGATCAATATAAGACATTAACCTACAGTAAATTGTGTTTTGTCATTTGGGTGAACCATCCCATTAACCTACAGTACACTGTCTTTTGTAATTTTCCACTGTTAATGTGACCTATAATGTGAACAATTCAATTGAAAAACTAACTGAAATCTTCGAGGGGGGAAAAATGAAAAATAAAAACCTTCCAATAACCTGGTTGCATAAGTGTGCACACCCTCTTATAACTGGGGATGTGGCTGTGTTCAGAATTAACCAATCACATTCAAACTCATGTTAAATAGAAGTCATTACACACCTGCCATCATTTAAAGTGACTCTGATTAATCACAAATAAAGTTCAGCTGTTCTAGTAGGATTTTCCTGACATTTTCTTAGTTGCATCTCCGAGCAAAAGCCATGGTCCGCAGAGAGCTTCCAAAGCATCAGAGGGATCTGATTGTTGAACGGTATCAGTCAGGAGAAGGGTACAACATAATTTCCAAAGCATTACATATACCATGGAACACAGTGAAGACAGTCATCATCAAGTGGAGAAAATATATAGCACAACAGAGACATTACCAAGAACTGGACGTCCCTCCAAAATTTATGAAAAGATGAGAAGAAAACTGGTCAGGGAGGCTTCCAATAGGCCTACAGCAACATTAAAGGAACTGCAGGAAATTCTGGCAAGTACTGGCTGTGTGCTTCAATAATGTCCCGTATTCTTCATATTAATGGGCTATGGGGTAGGGTGGCAAGACGGAAGCCTTTTCTTACAAAGAAAAACATCCTAGCCCGGCTGAAGTTTGCAAAAACAAACATCAAGTCCCCCAAAAGCACTTGGGAAAATGCGATATGGTCTGATGAAAACAAGGTTTAACTTTTTGGCCATAATTCCAAAAGGTATGTTTGGCGCAAAAACAACACTGCACATCACCTAAAGAACACCATACCCACAGTGAAGCATGGTGGTGGCAGCATCATGCTTTGGGGCTGTTTTTCTTCAGCTGGAACCGGGGCCTTAGTCAGGGTGGAGGGAATTATGAACAGTTCCAAATACCAGGCAATTTTGGCACAAAACCTTCAGGCGTCCGTTAGAAAGCTGAAGATGAAGAGGAAGTTCACCTTTCAGCACGACAACGACCCAAAGCACACATCCAAATCCACAAAAGCATGGCTTCACCAGAAGAAGATTAACGTTTTGGAATGGCCCAGCCAGAGCCCAGACCTGAATCCAATTGAACATCTCTGGGGTGATCTGAAGAGGGCTGTGCACAGGAGGTGTCCTCACAATCTGACAGATTTGGAGCGCTTTTGCAAAGTGGAGTGGGCAAATATTGCCACGTCAAGATGTGCCATGCTAATAGACTCCTACCCAAAAAGACTGAGTGCTGTAATAAAATCAAAAGGTGCTTCAACAAAGTATTAGTTTAAGGGTGTGCACACTTATGCAACCAGGTTATTGTGAGTTTTGTATTTTTTATTTTTCCCCCTCAAAGATTAAAAAAAAAAAACATTAACTGAATTGTTCACGTTATGGGTCACATTAAAGGTGGAAAAAGTTCTGACATGATTTATCTTTGTCTCATTCTTTTACATCACAAAAACCTGGCATTTTAACAGGGGTGTGTAGACTTTTTATATCCACTGTAAGAGAACTAACGGGACTGCCCCGTTAGAGCTTCTGACAGACGGTTACTCAACCCTGCACCTTAGAGGCGGCTGCCCCATGTACAGTGGGGCAAAAAAGTATTTAGTCAGCCACTATTTGTGCAAGTTCTCCCACTTAAAAAGATGAGAGAGGCCTGTAATTTTCATCATAGGTACACGTCAACTATGAAAGACAAATTGAGAAAAAAAAATCCTGAAAATCACATTGTAGGATTTTTTATGAATTTATTTGCAAATTATGATGGAAAATAAGTATTTGGTCACCTACAAACAAGCAAGATTTCTGGCTCTCACAGACCTGTAACTTCTTCTTTAAGAGGCTCCTCTGTCCTCCACTCGTTACCTGTATTAATGGCATCTGTTTGAACTTGTTATCTGTATAAAAGACACCTGTCCACAACCTCAAACAGTCACACTCCAAACTCCACTATGGCCAAGACCAAAGAGCTGACAAAGGACACCAGAAACAAAATTGTAGACCTGCACCAGGCTGGGAAGTCTGAATCTGCAATAGGTAAGCAGCTTGGTTTGAAGAAATCAACTGTGGGAGCAATTATTAGGAAATGGAAGACATACAAGACCACTGATAATCTCCCTCGATCTGGGGCTCCATGCAAGATCTCACCCCGTAGGGTCAAAATGATCACAAGAACGGTGAGCAAAAATCCCAGAACCACACTGGGGGACCTAGTGAATGACCTGCAGAGAGCTGGGACCAAAGTAACAAAGCCTACCATCAGTAACACACTACGCCGCCAGGGACTCAAATCCTGCAGTGCAAGACGTGTCCGCCTGCTTAAGCCAGTAAATGTCCAGGCCTGTCTGAAGTTTGCTAGAGTGCATTTGGATGATCCAGAAGAGGATTGGGAGAATGTCATATGGTCAGATGAAACCAAAATAGAACTTTTTGGTAAAAACTCAACTCGTCGTGTTTGGAGGACAAAGAATGCTGAGTTGCATCCAAAGAACACCATACCTACTGTGAAGTATGGGGGTGGAAACATCATGCTTTGGGGCTGTTTTTCTGCAAAGGGACCAGGACGACTGATCCGTGTAAAGGAACGAATGAATGGGGTCATGTATCGTGAGATTTTGAGTGAAAACCTCCTTCCATCAGCAAGGGCATTGAAGATGAAACGTGGCTGGGTCTTTCAGCATGACAATGATCTCAAACACACCGCCCGGGCAATGAAGGAGTGGCTTCGTAAGAAGCATTTCAAGGTCCTGGAGTGGCCTAGCCAGTCTCCTGATCTCAACCCCATAGAAAATCTTTGGAGGGAGTTGAAAGTCTGTGTTGCCCAGCGACAGCCCCAAAACATCACTGCTCTAGAGGAGATCTGCATGGAGGAATGGGCCAAAATACCAGCAACAGTGTGTGAAAACCTTGTGAAGACTTACAGAAAACGTTTGACCTGTGTCATTGCCAACAAAGGGTATATAACAAAGTATTGATAAACTTTTGTTATTGACCAAATACTTATTTTCCACCATAATTTGCAAATAAATTCATTAAAAATTCTACAATGTGATTTTCTGGATTTTTTTTCCTCATTTTGTCTGTCATAGTTGACGTGTACCTATGATGAAAATTACAGGCCTCTCTCATCTTTTTAAGTGGGAGAACTTGCACAATTGGTGGCTGACTAAATACTTTTTTCCCCCACTGTACATAGACATGGAATCACTGGTCATTTTAATAATGGAACACTAGTCACTTTAATAATGTTAACTTGAATAATGTTTACACACTGCTTTACTCATTTCATACGTATATACTGTATACATTGCCACACCGACATTGCTCGTCCTAATATTTATATATTTCCTCATTCCATTATTTTACTTTAGATTTGTGTGTATTGTTGTGAACTGTTAGATACTACTGCACTGTTGGAGCTAGGAACACAAGCATTTCGCTACACCCGCAATAACATCTGCTAAATATGTGTATGTGACCAATAACATTTGATTTTATTTTAAGTTTGTTGGAACCTCTCCAGCGTGCTGACAATTAACAATGATTCATTTAAGATTGACTTTGAGTGTCCCTGTGTAAGACTTTCCACAACAATGGTATGGTCATTTATGACATGGTTATTATAATTTCCTAAATTAAGTAGGCAAGTAAGTAGGCCAAGTGATCCATGTATATTGTTGACATACATTATCACATTATGATGTGAATGGAGAGGAACAATCGTACACAATCAACAATACAATGTAAATGAATGGGAAGGTTCACCCAAATTACAAAACACAATGTACTGCAGGTTAATGGGATGGTTCAACCAAATTACAAAACACAATGTACTGTAGGTTAATGGGATGGTTCACCCAAATCACAAAACACAATGTACTGTAGGTTAATGGGATTGTTCACCCAAATTACAAAACATTATGTACTGTAGGTTAATGGGATGGTTCACCCAAATTACAAAACACAATGTACTGCAGGTTAATGGGATGGTTCAACCAAATTACAAAACACAATGTACTGTAGGTTAATGGGATTGTTCACCCAAATTACAAAACATTATGTACTGTAGGTTAATGGGATGGTTCACCCAAATTACAAAACACAATGTACTTTAGGTTAATGGGATGGTTCACCCAAATGACAAAACACAATTTACTGTAGGTTAATGTTTTATATTGATCTGTGGAGGAGCAAAAGCAACTGATCTTCATACCCCACCTCAGGGAATGATGATAGACTTGACAGTGAAGATTTAAAAGTATTTTTGTTGTCACCTGCCTATTTAATTGTCTTTTACCTGCCTATTTAATTGTGTTTTATATACAGTTTGAAAAGCGGGACAGTCAGTCTGTGAAAAGTAGAGCAAATTCTTCCTGTGCACTCACTAATGATTTGATAGTGTCTGTGCATAGCCGTAGGTGTACACCGCTATAGTACACACTGTCACCTATGCAGATGACTTATAGCATATAATGCTAATTCTAATAATTATATTAGAACATATATATAATATATGCAGTACCAGTCAAAAGTATGGACACACCTACTCATTCAAGGGTTTTTCTTTATTTTTTTAAACTATTTTCTAGATTGTAGAATAATAGTGAAGATATCAAAACTATGAAATAACACATATGAAATCATGTAGTAACCAAAAAAGTGTTAAACAAATCAAAGTATGTTTTATATTTGAGATTCTTCAAAGTAGCCACCCTTTGCCTTGATGACAGCGTTGCACACTCTTGGCATTCTGTCAACCAGCTTCATGAGGTAGTCACCTGGTATGCATTTCAATTAACAGGTGTGCCTTGTTAAAAGTTAATTTGTGGAATTTATTTCCTTCTTAATGCGTTTGAGCCAATCAGTTGTGTTGTGATAAGGTAGGGGTGGTATACAGAAGATGGCCCTATTTGGTAAAAGACCAAGTCCATATTATGGCAAGAACAGCTCAAATAAGCAAAGAGAAACGATAGTCCATCATTACTTTAAGACATGACGGTCAGTCAATCCAGAACATTTCAAGCACTTTGAAAGTTTCTTCAAGTGCAGTCGCAAAAACCATCAAGCGCTATGATAAAACTGGCTCTCATGAGGACCGCCACAGGAATGGAAGACCCAGAGTTACCTCTGCTGCAGATGATACGTTCATTAGAGTTACCAGCCTCAGATATTGCAGCCCAAATAAATGCTTCATGGAGTTCAAGTCACAGACACCATTATTCCTCCTCCACCAAACTTTACAGTTGGCACTATGCATTGGGGCAGGTAGCGTTCTCCTGGCATTCACCAAACCCAGATTCGGCCGTCGGACTGCCAGATGGTGAAGTGTGATTCATCACTCCAGAGTATGCGTTTCCACTGTTCCAGAGTCCAATGGCGGCGAGCATTACACCACTCTAGCCGATGCTTGGCATTGCGCATGGTGATCTTAGGCTTGTGTGCGGCTGCTCGGCCATGGAAACCCATTTCATGAAGCTCCCGACGAACAGTTATTGTGCTGACCTTGCTTCCAGAAGCAGTTTGGAACTCGGTAGTGAGTGTTGCAGCCGAGGACAGACAATTTTTACGTGCTTCAGCACTCAGCGGTCCCGTTCTGTGAGCTTGTGTGGCCTACCACTTCGCGGCTCAGCCGTTGTTGCTTCTAGACGTTTCCACTTCACAATAACAGCAGTTACAGTTGACCGGGGCAGTTCTAGCAGGGCAGAAATTTGACAAACTGACTTGTTGGAAAGGTGGCATCCTATGACGGTGCCACGTTGAAAGTCACTGAGCTCTTCAGTAAGGCCATTCTACTGCCAATGTTTGTCTATCGAGATTGCATGACTGTGTGCTCGATTTTATACACCTGTCCGCAACGGGTGTGGCTGAAATAGCGAACCCACTCATTTGAAAGGGTGTCCGCATATGTAGTGTATATAATATCATAGATTATAGCATTATAGCATTATATATTCCTGTATATTGATGTGCATCCCTAATTACTAATTACTGAATCAGTCTGACAGTGACTTTGGTACAAAGGAATGCCCCATTCACACAGAACAGAGCAGACCTGGCCCAGTTTAGGTCGCCATTTGAAAAGGACTCCACTTTACCTTTTAGAAATGTTTTCTCCATTCAAGGCTTCGTTTAACCTGTTGTGATGAAGGCAGCTGTGACGTGTGTTGCTTTCTGTTCTCCAGCAAGGTGCCAGGCCATCATCTGTACGACTACACCGGCATATAGCATAGATAGGACAGCAACCGTACGCTGTCTTCATCAGGCAAGCCACGGATATAGCTAGGAAGGTTTTCCAAGCCACGGATATAGCTAGGAAGGTTTTCCAAGCCACGGATATAGCTAGGAAGGTTTTCCAAGCCACGGATATAGCTAGGAAGGTTTTCCAAGCCATGGATATAGCTAGGAAGGTTTTCCAAGCCTTGGATATAGCTAGGAAGGTTTTCCAAGCCACGGATATAGCTAGGAAGGTTTTCCAAGCCACGGATATAGCTAGGAAGGTTTTCCAAGCCATGGATATAGCTAGGAAGGTTTTCCAAGCCACGGATATAGCTAGGAAGGTTTTCCAAGCCACGGATATAGCTAGGAAGGTTTTCCAAGCCATGGATATAGCTAGGAAGGTTTTCCAAGCCATGGATATAGCTAGGAAGGTTTTCCAAGCCTTGGATATAGCTAGGAAGGTTTTCCAAGCCATGGATATAGCTAGGAAGGTTTTCCAAGCCATGGATATAGCTAGGAAGGTTTTCCAAGCCACGGATATAGCTAGGAAGGTTTTCCAAGCCATGGATATAGCTAGGAAGGTTTTCCAAGCCACGGATATAGCTAGGAAGGTTTTCCAAGCCATGGATATAGCTAGGAAGGTTTTCCAAGCCTTTTAGGAAGGTTTTCCAAGCCACGGATATAGCTAGGAAGGTTTTCCAAGCCATGGATATAGCTAGGAAGGTTTTCCAAGCCATGGATATAGCTAGGAAGGTTTTCCAAGCCATGGATATAGCTAGGAAGGTTTTCTAAGTATGGAAGACGCCCTTCTGGATATTAGTGGAATGTACCTACAGTATATTATAGTGGGTTTTTCTCAGTATACTCAATCTGTCAAACAAAAATATGTTTTCTCACAATTTATTAAAATGTTAAAATAGTTCACAATCAGCAACCATATACTATACACATTTACATCTGTCACAGGAAATCAAGTCATATATTATAATTTATACCTATGTACATATGTTACACGTAGGACTCTGCCTGCATACTGCTTAATCTTCCCCACTGAGTGTAAAGGGGAGTTTCATACCAACACCTAGACTGAAATCTGCTTTTAACGTTTGTCCTCCTTTGCTTTTACACAAGACAGCTTGGTCAGCATTGAGCAGTCCAACCCCTGTGGCAGTCATCCATCCGCACACAGCAGGGTTGCATTCAGTTGGGTGCAAGATTACAGAAATATCTGATACGGAAAGCTCTATACAAGACATTTCTATCTGTGAGGTTTGGAACGTTGTGCCCTCTGGAATGCGACCCACTGCTGCTCCGCGTCAGCCCTATTGGTTTAACAGTCACCCCCTTGTCTATCTCAGTGACAGCCGCAGCTTCCTGCCACCATGTTATCATACTGCTTCAGCACCACGTTCTCATCATCATCAAAATACAGCAGGTTGATGGAGAAGAGCTTGTCTGGCACGCAGCATGGCGTCTCAATGCCTTTAGTCAGCTTCAGAGCGTTGATGATGGACTGGACGGTGGCGTGGTTAGTGGGTCTCATGTTCTGGCCCAGGGGGAAGGGACAGGAGCCCTTACAGTGGTAGGCGTTGTACCCCCGGGGCGACACGATCCACCCGGACCAGCCGATCTCCTCAAAGTCCACGTAGAGAGGCAGGCGCTGGCACGTCATCTTCTCTCCGTCCTCGTCGTAGTCCAGGGAGCGGGCACTGCGGTGGAGGCCTGGAGCGTTGGGGAGGGAAGGCAGGCTGGGGGCGGCTGGGGTCTCATTGGGATCTGGATAGAGAAAAGGTAGAGTTGGTTAGGGAAATGTGGTTCTAATTGAACTGAATACACGCTCAATTAAGATGATTTACTATTGATATTAGGTTCAACAGTAAAAATTCAGTAGTACTGCTGATAAACGTACAAATAAAAGATGAAGTATTATGACAGAGATAATCATGTTCTATTAATACACCAGTAATACAGTAATAACAAATGAATAATAACGTGATAGTGTGGTAGTAATACAGTAATAACAAATGAATAATAACGTGATAGTGTGGTTGTAATACAGTAATAACACATTAATAATAAGGTGATAGTGTGGTTGTAATACAGTAATAACAAATGAATAATAACGTGATAGTGTGGTTGTAATACAGTAATAACAAATGAATAATAACGTGATAGTGTGGTTGTAATACAGTAATAACAAATGAATAATAACGTGATAGTGTGGTTGTAATACAGTAATAACAAATGAATAATAACGTGATAGTGTGGTTGTGATACAGTAATAACAAATGAATAATAACGTGATAGTGTGGTTGTGATACAGTAATAACACATTAATAATAAGGTGATAGTGTGGTAGTGATACAGTAATAACACATTAATATTAATGTGATAGTGTGGTAGTGATACAGTAATAACACATTAATATTAATGTGATAGTGTGGTAGTGATACAGTAATAACACATTAATAATAATGTGATAGTGTGGTAGTGAAACAGTAATAACACATTAATAATAAGGTGATAGTGTGGTAGTGATACAGTAATAACACATTAATATTAATGTGATAGTGTGGTAGTGATACAGTAATAACACATTAATATTAATGTGATAGTGTGGTAGTGATACAGTAATAACACATTAATAATAAGGTGATAGTGTGGTAGTGATACAGTAATAACACATTAATAATAATGTGATAGTGTGGTAGTGATACAGTAATAACACATTAATAATAAGGTGATAGTGTGGTAGTGATACAGTAATAACACATTAATAATAAGGTGATAGTGTGGTAGTGATACAGTAATAACACATTAATATTAATGTGATAGTGTGGTAGTGATACAGTAATAACACATTAATATTAATGTGATAGTGTGGTAGTGATACAGTAATAACACATTAATAATAAGGTGATAGTGTGGTAGTGATACAGTAATAACACATTAATAATAAGGTGATAGTGTGGTAGTGATACAGTAATAACACATTAATAATAAGGAGATAGTGTGGTAGTGATACAGTAATAACACATTAATAATAAGGTGATAGTGTGGTAGTGATACAGTAATAACACATTAATAATAAGGTGATAGTGTGGTAGGCTACCTTTGACTGTATTCTCCAGAGCGGCAGCACGGCGGCCATCGTCAGTGAACAGCACCAGCATGGGCTGCTTGCTCTCATGGTGTTTACGGCCTGAAGCAAAACGCACCACCTTCTGATCCATCTGGCTTCCTCCCAGGGTCTGCACTGCCACCAGCAGACCCAGGTTACTGCCCTCAACAGCCATCCAGGAACGCACCTTTATAGGGAGAGAGTTATGTTGGGTTAGGGGTGGATGGATGGATGGATGGATGGATGGATAGTGGACGGGTGGGTGGATGGATGGATGAATGAGATACTTACAGCTTGTGTAATGGTGAACACTTCCCAGCCAGTGGAGTGGACAGGGATCAGTCTGGAAGACAGCAGCTTCTTCCCCTGAGTAATGTTCATTTTCCTGCTATCAAGAATCTGGTAGACACTGACCTGTGGGGAATGAATGGATTCACCATTAGCTTTGCTTAGCTTACTTTTGAGGAGTTAAAGGACAGTTGAGTCTCTCTGCATGTCTGCCTACATGCATATATAAATGGGTCACATTGAGTTTATACCTGACAAAAGTGATATCTGTTGAATGTCGCCGAAGCCTGAGGCCGCAGCTTGAAGAGATGAAGCTCCGCGGTTAAAACCTTCTCACTCCTGGCCACCATAGACAAGTTGAACAGGAACTCAATTTGTTCACTGTGCACTGTGTGCGGGAAGGATAATACGTATTGTAAAAAGCAAAAGTGCCATGATAGACTTATAATGTGAGCCTAATACGTGCGTAATATACGAATTATTTGTAAATATTGCATAAGGTGAATCATAGGACTGGCAGGTGCAATAGAGATACAGGTATAGGCCTAACCTAATATAACTGATCTATCGACAGGGTCGAGGTTAAAATATCAAAATATTACGTTTGTCGAAGAAGCTGCGAACTGTATTCCCCTCCAGAATGTAGGGATCCTTGGTAACGCCGTCCACATCTGCGACGGTGTTGTACAGGTCGACCATGTACTGAGGCGGCTGCTTGTCGCCCCGGAGGAGAGGAGCATCCTCCATCCCGAACACCTCCAGCAGCCTCTTGATAGCTGCAGAACGCACTTCTTCAGACTCGTTCTCGATGGAAAAGCGGTTTTCCAAATAATTTAGTGATGGTCTTGCAGTAGCCATGCTTACTAACGTGGCAATGGCAGTGATCATCGCAACAGGTAACATCTCAGAGATAAAGTAATGGTGCATGGTTCTTGTTGTGGGTCCTTGGAGCATCTATGTCTTGTCCTCCAGCATGCAGTCGAAGTCCGATGTTGGAGTGACTGGAGAGCTTTGGAAGCTCCAGGTTTTATATCAAATGCTCCAGCATTGGTTGCAGTGTCCCTAAACCCTCGGACAACAGCCATAAAATACGCTATTTAGTCGCAAATGTAAATCAACAATCAGCGAATGTAAAGGAAGGCTAATGGTGGTGTTAACAAGGTGTGAACCCGATTGTAGATTTCATCCAAACAGTCCTCTCAACGTCTGACGAGAAAATCGTAAATAAACAACCTTTCCTTTGAAAAATAACTCAGGACTTATATATGAGATAAATAATATCAATATAACATGCTTTCATGGTATTTAGGGACAAATTAAAGCACTCAATTGGATAGGAAATATCCAGAATATGGTTAAACCCCTCTGAGGACAGCACAGCCAAGGATGTTTGCTCACCGTAGGAGGTTAACCGCCTTATAATGGATCCATTAATTTCGACAAATGGGTATAATGTCGGACGGGAACGACACTTACTTCTATAAACAGAAAGAGAAGTCCTCCTATTTGAGGATGTTTCCATTTGAATCATCTCTTGGCTTCATCACACCTGGTCAAATACAGCTCCAACTGTCATGGTGCCTATACTCATTTATAAATCCAGTTACAATCATTGAACCATCTCTAAATATGCAAATTCATCATTCATTAGTGTGGATAAAATTAGGTTTAGGTGTGCTCTCATGGATTTAAGGGACAATTACAGTGGACATTCTAACATGCAGTTACGCGTTTTATATCAGGCCTGGAACATTCTTGTAAAATATCTTGAATCCACTTTTTTTCGATTGCCAATCTTGTGTGGCAATCGAATGAATTGTGTTGCAATATGTAGTCTCACAAGTTCAGCCGTTATCAACTTTTCAAACCGTCTACCCTCTCTTTTTATGCATGGCCTCTATATACGCAACACACCTTCATGCAAACAACACAATTAATATCTCTTATTATCAATGTATTACCTACATAATATATTTATAATTCATCACGAATGAGGGTTAGGATATAAGAAGCTACATTGTGAATATTTACGCACCAACGACATTGTGCCTTTTTAGGTGGCTTTCATATCATTACGCGTAGCTTTTTTAGCAAATTGTGAGAAATTCACAGTCCTTTTAAGATGAAGAATTTGTAACCACTTGGGTGGTAGCAAACACTAAAATACCTTTCAAGACACTCACACCATGCACTCTCTAAAGAGGAGTCCTTCAAAAACATGTTCTATCGCTTCTTTACTACATATGACACGTCATCCCTAAAGCCATAACATTTCTTGAGGGGAAAAAAAGGCCACACGTAGAGCCAGTATTACAAACTCAAAACTGTTATTTTACGCAACTATTTACAAACGTGTGCCCCTTCAAACAGATCGTGTCCGTCGAATGTTTCCCTCAGATCAACCTTTAAATGGATCGATTACATTTTGTATTCTATTATTTTAAAGCGCTAATCATTGTCATTTAAAAGCTCTAAATTATCCTAGGATTCTCCTACAAATATATCTACAGTACCAGTCAAAAGTTTGGACACACCTACTCATTCATGGGGTTTTTCTTTATTTTGGACTATTTTCTACATTGTAGAATAAAAGTGAAGACATCAACACTATGAAATAACACACGTGGAATCATGTAGCAACCAAAAAAAGTGTTAAACTAATCAAAATATATTTTATATTTGAGATTCTTCAAATAGCCACCCTTTGCCTATACAGAAGATAGCCCTATTTGGTTACTTCATTTTTATTTTTATTTTTAGTCATTTAGCAGACGCTCTTATCCAGAGCGACTTACAGTTAGTGAATACATTTTTTTTTTTATACTGGCCCCCCGTGGGAATCGAACCCACAACCACGGCTGCGTAGTCCCATGGTGTTTATACTTGCATACTATTGTTTGTACAGATGAACGTGGTACCTTCAGGCATTTGGAAATTGCTTCAAGGATGAACCAGACTTGTGGAGGTCTACCATTTTTTTCTGAGGGCTGATTTCTTTTGATTTTCCCATGATGTCAAGCAAAGAGGCACTGAGTTTGAAGGTAGGCCTTGAAATACATCCACAGGTACACCTCCAATTGACTCAAATTATGTCAATTAGCCTACCAGAAGCTTCTAAAGCCATGACATAATTTTCTGGAATTTTCCAAGCTGTTTAAAGGCACAGTCAACTTAGTGTATGTAAACTTCTGACCCACTGGAATTGTGATACAGTGAATTATAAGTGAAATAATCTGTCTGTGAAACAATTGTTGGAAAAATTACTTGTGTCATGCACAGAGTAGATGTCCTAACCGACTTGCCAAACCTATAGTTTAACAAGAAATGTGTGGAGTGGTTGAAAAACGAGTTTTAATGACTCCAACCTAAGTGTATGTAAACTTCCGACTTCAACTGTATATCCATAATTTTTGTTTATATTACCGTTTTGGCATGCTGCACAATATGGTTTCCATAAGCATTATAATTTTACATTTTAGTCATTTAGCAGACGCTCTTATCCAGAGCGACTTACAGTTAGTGAATACATATTTTTTTACACTGGCCCCCTGTGGGAATCGAACACACAACCCTGGCATTGCAAACGCCATGCTCTATCAACTGAGCTACATCCCTGCCGGCCATTCCCTCCCCTACTCTGGGCCAATTGTGCACCGCCCATGAGTCTCCCGGTCGCGGCCGGCTGCGACAGAGCCTGGATTCGAGGATCTCTAGTGGCACAGTTCGCACTGCGATGCAGTGCCTTAGACCACTGTGCCACTCAGGAGTACATAATGAGCAATATGAATTGCAGGTTAGTACAGTCAAACATTTGTTTAAGAGATAAGGAGTTTGTGTCATTGATTCTTCATTGATTTACCTGATGCCTGATAGACAGTTGATTCATAGTTTTGGAATACATTTTATTTACTAAATTGTTTTATACATGTATTTACATATAACACAAGAATAGCTTCAGCAAATCGTTGCATTCAGAGACATCTGTAAGGTGTGGTCCTATAGTAAGAACTATTGGCTTAACACAGGCCTAGACTGCAGCCTAGAACCAGGTAGAGTTGAAGGCCCTAAAGCAAGTCGAAGATCCTAAACCCAAGACACTCCATTTATATCACAAAGGACTGGTACGTATAAGCAAGATGTGAAAACTCCATTTAGCTTATCAAAGCGGCACTGCAACCATATTAATACATTTCTAGGGGGTTGTTTCTGGACAGTCTTAGGGGATGGTGGTGTGTGTGTTCTCCAGTAGAGGACTGGTTCAGGACAGGCAGAGACAGGATAAGAAGGAGAAGACTGGTTGAGGAATATGTGGCTGCCGTAGCTCTGAGGGACACAGGAGTTAGTGGGTCTCTCAGCCCACAGATGGCAGACTACTGAATCAGAGGGGCTCCTGCAAAACAGAGGGAAACAAGGTTTATAAGAAGGTGAAGTGATGTCGTGAAAAACCATGCGTTTAATCCACAACCGAATATATCCCAGAGACATCTAGGACTGTGTTGTGCTGAACCTTCTTCGAGTGTAGACACATTTCTCAAACACACACTTTCAAATCCAACCTATTAACTTGAAATAATATAGGCCTTTATGCAATATAAGCCTATCACTACAATATAAGCAACAATCACAAACTAATTGAGGACACTTGGAGGGAGTGTGAATAAGAAACCAAACAGGTCGTATTTAAACAACAACAGCTCAACTTTATGGGTGTACCAAAGTGTTAGAGCTAACAGCTAGCCGGCAGTTGTTATGAGAGAGGTGATGGAGGGAGGAGGAGGAGAGCTGGAGTGCTGCAGGGAGGAGGAGGAGAACTGGGGTGCTGCAGGGAGGAGGAGGAGAACTGGGGTGCTGCAGGGAGGAGGAGGAGAACTGGGGTGCTGCAGGGAGGAGGAGGAGAGATGGGGTGCTGCAGGGAGGAGGAGGAGAGCTGGGGTGCTGCAGGGAGGAGGAGGAGGAGGAGAGGAGAACTGGGGTGCTGCAGGGAGGAGGAGGAGGAGAGCTGGGGTGCTGCAGGGAGGAGGAGGAGAGCTGGGGTGCTGCAGGGAGGAGGAGGAGAGGAGAACTGGGTTGCTGCAGGGAGGATGAGGAGGAGAACTGGGGTGCTGCAGGGAGGAGGAGAACTGGGGTGCTGCAGGGAGGAGGAGGAGAACTGGGGTGCTGCAGGGAGGAGGAGGAGAACTGGGGTGCTGCAGGGAGGAGGAGGAGGAGGAGGAGGAGGAGGAGGAGGAGGAGGAGGAGGAGGAGGAGGAGGAGGAGGAGGAGGAGGAGGAGGAGAACTGGGGTGCTGCAGGGAGGATGAGGAGAGCTGGGGTGCTGCAGGGAGGAGGAGGAGAGATGGGGTGCTGCAGGGAGGAGGAGGAGAGCTGGGGTGCTGCAGGGAGGAGGAGGAGGAGGAGAGGAGAACTGGGGTGCTGCAGGGAGGAGGAGGAGGAGAGCTGGGGTGCTGCAGGGGGGAGGAGGAGAGCTGGGGTGCTGCAGGGAGGAGGAGGAGGAGAGGAGAACTGGGTTGCTGCAGGGAGGATGAGGAGGAGAACTGGGGTGCTGCAGGGAGGAGGAGAACTGGGGTGCTGCAGGGAGGAGGAGGAGAACTGGGGTGCTGCAGGGAGGAGGAGGAGAACTGGGGTGCTGCAGGGAGGAGGAGGAGGAGGAGGAGGAGGAGGAGGAGAGGAGAACTGGGGTGCTGCAGGGAGGATGAGGAGGAGAACTGGGGTGCTGCAGGGAGGAGGAGAACTGGGGTGCTGCAGGGAGGAAGAGGAGAGCTGGGGTGCTGCAGGGAGGAGGAGGAGAACTGGGGTGCTGCAGGGAGGAGGAGAACTGGGGTGCTGCAGGGAGGAGGAGGAGAACTGGGGTGCTGCAGGGAGGAGGAGGAGAACTGGGGTGCTGCAGGGAGGAGGAGGAGGAGAGATGGGGTGCTGCAGGGAGGAGGAGAACTGGGGTGCTGCATGGAGGAGGAGGAGGAGGAGGAGAAGAGAACTGGGGTGCTGCAGGGAAGGAGGAGGAGGAGAACTGGGGTGCTGCAGGGAGGGAGGAGAAGGAGTACTGGGGTGCTGCAGGGAGGAGGAGGAGAACTGGGGTGCTGCAGGGAGGAGGAGGAGAACTGGGGTGCTGCAGGGAGGAGGAGGAGGAGGAGGAGGAGAGAACTGGGGTGCTGCAGGGAAGGAGGAGAACTGGGGTGCTGCAGGGAGGAGGAGGAGGAGGAGAGAACTGGGGTGCTGCAGGGAAGGAGGAGAACTGGGGTGCTGCAGGGAGGGAGGAGGAGGAGAACTGGGGTGCTGCAGGGAGGATGAGGAGGAGAACTGGGGTGCTGCAGGGAGGTGGAGAACTGGGGTGCTGCAGGGAGGAAGAGGAGAGCTGGGGTGCTGCAGGGAGGAGGAGGAGAACTGGGGTGCTGCAGGGAGTAGGAGGAGAACTGGGGTGCTGCAGGGAGTAGGAGGAGAACTGGGGTGCTGCAGGGAGGAGGAGGAGAGCTGGGGTGCTGCAGGGAGGAGGAGGAGAACTGGGGTGCTGCAGGGAGGAGGAGGAGAGATGGGGTGCTGCAGGGAGGAGGAGGAGAACTGGGGTGCTGCAGGGAGGAGGAGGAGAAGAGAACTGGGGTGCTGCAGGGAAGGAGGAGGAGGAGAACTGGGGTGCTGCAGGGAGGAGGAGGAGAACTGTGGTGCTGCAGGGAGGAGGAGGAGAACTGGGGTGCTGCAGGGAGGAGGAGGAGGAGGAGAACTGGGGTGCTGCAAATCAAATCAACAGGTGTAGACATTACAGTGAAATGCTTACTTACAAGCCCTTAACCAACAATGCAGCTTTTAAGAAAAAAACAACAACAAATAGTCCGGGTAGCCATGATTAGCTGTTCAGGAGTCTTATGGCTTGGGGGTAGAAGCTGTTAAGAAGCCTTTTGGACCTAGACTTGGAGCTCCGGTTCCACTTGCTGTGCGGTAGCAGAGAGAACAGTCTATGACTTGGGTGGCTGGAATCTTTGATAATTTTTAGGGCCTTCCTCTGACACTGCCTGGTATAGAGGTCCTGGATGGCAGGAAGCTTGGCCCCAGTGATGCACTGGGCCGTACGCACTACCCTCTGTAGTGCCTTGCGGTCGGAGGCCGAGCAGTTGCCATACCAGGCGGTGATGCAACCAGTCAGGATGCTCTCGATGGTGCAGCTGTATAACTTTTTGAGGATCTGAGGACCCATGCCAAATCTTTTCAGTCTCCTGAGGGGGAATAGGCTTTGTCGTGCCCTCATCGCAACTGTCTTGGTGTGTTTGGACCATGATAGTTTGTTGGTGATGTGGACACCAAGGATGCTGCAGGGAGGAGGTTTCTACCTGTTCCACTACGTCGATGAGAATGGGGGCGTGCTCAGTCCTCTTTTTTTCCCTGTAGTCCACAATCATCAGGGAGGAGGAGGAGAACTGGGGTGCTGCAGGGGGAGGAGGAGGAGGAGGAGATGAGAACTGGGGTGCTGCAGGGAGGGAGGAGGAGAGGAAAGCTGGGGTGCTGCAGGGAGGGAGGGTGGGAGGCAGCAGCTGTGTTCTAGTTTACCTGAGAAGACAGCGTTTTCCTGTGGTGCAGCCTCCCAGACATCTGCCCACGTCTATTTCCTGTTGAGACATTAGCAACACAGAGAAAAGGCCATCAGCAATCAGCTCACCACAGGCTGCAAACACCAGCCATGCCAGCCCACCAGCCATGCCAGCCCACTAGCAGGGGGCCAGGCCAGTCCACTAGCATGGGCTAGACGAGCAGGGGGATCTACTAAACGTGTTAACTGCTTTGATTTGACACCTGCAGGGACTATATGTGTTTGCTCTCCTCACACCTTTTGTGAGAGGGGGTGGCAGACAGCTCAAACACACAAACAGACAGGGAGATAGATTAGTTAAATAATGTCTGGCTCAAACACACAAACAGACAGGGAGATAGATTAGTTAAATACTGTCTTTTTTCTCTTTCTACATTCACATGATTTAAAATGAAACACAGTGTAAAAACAATAGAAGTGAATATTACATTTTACTTCAACAAGTTGTAGATGAACACCCTTGTCCTCTCTCATCCCCGTGTAATCTTGCTGACATGTAACCATGAGTAATGTTTTATTTCATTTTCTCCTAAACCAAGACATACTCTGTTAAATCCCTCTAGTCGAACATCATAAAGACAGTAATTACAATCATTTCCTTTTAAACCAAACTCACTCAAGTCATGCCTAATCCATACAGTATCTCCCAGCCAAGAAGATAGACAGTCTGATAAAGCCATTCCAACATACAGTACATCCTGTGTGTTGGCTGATGTGTATAAAGAGAACAGAACACAACACCTAACCTTCACATCCTAAAGCCTTTCACACCTGCTGTATCTGTCTGTCTGTGTGGTGCCAACCAGTGGGGAGTGGATTGGATGTGAGGCGGAAATGGATCTATAAGCTTCGACTTCCAGATGGAATCTCTAACTTCCTCTACTTTCTTTTCACGCATATGATTGGTGTGAAGCTGCTGAGCTGATAAATTAATTTGATCAGGCTAGGGGCTGGTTTGAATCCGTAGCGCCGAAGATCTGCGTTGTAGCGCGGTTGAAATGTAAAGGTAATTTCTAATTGAGCTGACATAGACAGCGTTTACCGCGACCGTGGAAACATCGCCTTTACACGTCAACGGCGCTATAATGCTGACCTTCTGCGCTATACGGATTCAATCCAGCCCTAGAGCTGATTATAGTCCTTTAGCCCAGGTCTTTAACGGTTATTATTAAAATTAGGACAAAGTAGAGTGGCAAAATGGGTCCTCAGGGAGGCAACAGATAAGATAAAATAGTGGCGGTTTTTACTGGGTTTCTCTTTGCTATTTTGGAGATCAATATTAAAATGATGCAAGATCCAGAAAGGTAGAAACACAGGACACTGTCTGCAACGTGACAAGCATTTCACCCACTAACATCTGCTAAACATGTGTATGTGACAAATAACATTTGATTTGATTTGAACGTGAGCTCACCTTGAGTTTCTCCTCTTTGACTCCGTCGGCATCGTATACTATTTCATAGTAGTACTCTATGTAGGGAACTCTGTAACAGCTCTCCTTCAGCTCACAGGTCTCCACTGTCTGGGTCAGGTGGTCCTCTGTAGCTCAATTGGTAGAGCATGGCGCTTGTAACGCCAGGGTAGTGGGTTCGATCCCCGGGACCACCCATATGTAAAAATGTATGCACACATGACTGTAAGTCGCTTTGGATAAAAGCGTATGCTAAATGGCATATTATTACTTATCAGGTAAACGTTGTTAGGGGTCTCCACCAGGGCAGAGTCAAACGCAGGTGAACCCATCTGAGAAATATACATTATAATATCGGCCATTTGGCAGACGCTTTTATCCAAAGCGACTTACTGTCATGCATGCATACATTTTACGTATGGTGGTCCCTGGAATGATGTATTCAATTAGGATGTTATGAAGTATTATATTATGATGTCTTGCTTGTCACCAGTAACATTCTGAACATGATAAGGTATCATGATACTCAGTTGACCTATTTCGTGTCCTTTGCGTCCATTCATGTAGCTCAATTGGTAGAGCATGGCGCTTGCAACGCCAGGGTTGTGGGTTCGTTTCCCACGGGGGGCCAGTATGAAAAATGTATGCACTCACAAAAACAAAACAGAAAACCTGTAAGTTGCTCTGGATAAGAGCGTCTGCTAAATGACGTAGATTCATGTGGCAAGACAATATTTTCTATTGGGCCCTATTGCTTTTGTGGCTACCATTGAATTATCAGTGTGCATATTACTTTGAGATGTGAATAATGATTGATTGACATTAACTCAATGAAGGATTGTTGAGACTGCAACAAGTTATATGACATAAATAAAATAACAATTTATAACCAATTGATAACACATAAAATATAAATGATAAAACGTTCAGTTTCAGGCTACAGGTATATCCATGAAAATTGTGACACTTTTAGGTCATGGGAGGATTGGTATTATTCGGCTATTAGTGGTGGTGAGAGATTCAATAAACTAAAAAAGGGTTACTAGTTTTTAATCTAAACCGATTCCTAACCTGAAGTCTGTGCGCACAAATGTTTTATGCATTGAACCTTTTTACCTTTTTTCGCAAATCTCCCATTGACATCAGTGCATGTTTAAACAAATGGAATGTTTTTGTACACTCTTTCCAAGTGTTTTGGGACGGATACACACCTGGAGAACATTTCCAACAGGAACAGCTTCCCACATCAATGACAGTCTCGTATGGCGTCTCAAAGAAGTACGTCTTGAGCGCGGGAACCCGGACACATTGCGTCAGTTTGTTTTCACAATGGATTCCTCTATGACCTCCACCTCCAGGGGGCCCTCGAACAGCAGCACCGGTCCACTCTCACCCCGGTCGGCTCACAGTTATGGTTCATCCCGCAGGATGGAAACTGGCCAGAAGTCTCGGCACTGGTTGGAGTGGAAGGTTCGCCCACCCTCACCTTTTAAAAAGGAACAAATAGAAGATACTTTTTATTCTGGGTCTAGTTTTATATTTTGCCTAATCTTCCATGGTTTCAGATTACATACATGAAAAATAGATATGGAACGAATATGTATGTTTCTGAATGGAATAGCATATGTTTTTGTTATTTATTTATCAAATTCCCAAATTAGTAGGCCTTTATTCTTCACTGACATTCTTGAATTTGGACCGCAACCTTGTGGTCGTTTTAGGAACTGCTCACGTACCTTTTTGTTCCTGAGGTATTCCAGCATGGAGGAGTGTTTGGCCTGCTGTGATCTTCCAGCCTCGTGTGATGTCCTGATGGGTGCTCCCACACAACGCGACCTTCACCCCGCCACGTCCACGTTCACAGGGCTACCAGATATGTCTGAAGGCACAAGGCAAACAATGAGTTCATTACAATAATACACATTATGCATGATATTTTATCCCCCATTACTATGTCTCCCCCCAAAAAATCAATCATGCACCAATACACATAAAGATATAATATTTCATTCTATATAGCGCTTCATTCTATATAGCGTTTCATTCTATATATTGTTTCATTCTACATAGCGTTTCATTCTATATAGTGTTTCATTCTATATAGTGTTTCATTCTATATAGTCTTTCATTCTATATAGTGTTTCATTAAGCATTCTACTGACAAATGTAGTTATAATATAATTATATGAATGAACATTGAATATAATAGATATGATAAAACAAGGGTACTGACATTCAAGGGACACTGCTGCCCTCGCATGGTGCTTTACCGTTACTGCTGTCACCATGGTGCTTTACCGTTCTATATCGTGGAGCTCCGCCCCATAGGGGAGCTCTGCTCCTAATGGTTTACCCTCTGCCCTAAGGCAGCAGCAGCCTGAGACAAAATTATGCACACACCTACAGCCAATAGGAGTACAGGTGTCCCTATAAGAGGGGATGCCTCCCCTCAATCAGCCTCCCTTTTTCTTCAGCGACTGGATGACTAGACTGAAGAGCCAAGAAGAGACGAAGCACGAAGACTCAGGACGAAAACGCCGTTGATATTCCAGTCATCAACGTCGTCTAAATGAGCACACCGGGAGATTTTCCACCCCCAAAAGCTATTTTCAGAGCTCAGTGCAGATGCACTTCCATGGCGGCCGGTGACCACCACGACTTATGTTTCGTGTGTTTGGGATCCCAGCATGCCAAGGAAGGCGTCTGCAGTCCCCCGAATTGCGCCTCCTGCGCCCTCCTTTCTTTAAAGGAGAGGAAGCAGCGTTGGGCGTTTTTCAGGGAGGACATCCCCCTTGAGGATGTGTTGTCGATACTAGCCTCTGCTTCAGAGGCGTCGTCCGACGGCGCAGACTCGGGGGAAGATAGGGATTTTGAGGAAGGGTCTGGCATTCCAATGGAACAGTCGGACCCCGTCCCTCATACTTTCAAGCCCCCCTTTCCTTTGGAGAGCGAGAGGGCTTGTAGTCCCTATAGCGAAGGGGATACGAGCTCTGAGAGATCAGAAGCTCTCTCTTTCGCTGCAGCCTCTCTGAGAGCGGATTTTCCGGGTCTCATTGAGAGAGCTGCTCAACGGCTGGCAATAAAGCTGCCCCCTCTTCCCTCCGCACCGGAGGTTGATATGATGGAGGGCGGTCCTTATTCCAGGCCAAGGAAGGCGGCAGAGCCAGTGGCTCCTGCCATGCCTTCTTTGGCTAGGTACGTTGGAGGCTCGTGGGAGGCACTTTAGCGGCGCGTTCGCCTGTAAAAGCGTATCTCCCATTCACGAGAGTGGAAGGAAGGCTTCAGGGTCAGGGAATCCCCAGGTTAGAGAGCGCCATGGCGGCATATCTCGTACCGGGTTCGAGCCCTTGGCCCTCTTCCAAGAAGGCCACGTTGCCATCCCAGAAGGACCGACTCACAGCGTCGCTGTTAGAGAAGTCTTTTGGGTTGGGAGCCCAAGCTGTAGCAGCAGCTAACAACATTGCCCTCTTGGCGGCCTCTCTGTCCCATTTAACCACGGGTAAGACAGAGATGGCACCGGAGGAGGTGGAGGAGGCGTCCAGAATTTCTGGCGCCATACTCCACCTTACACAGGCGTCCGCAGTCTGCGCGGGGAGATCCATGGCCACTTCGGTGGTCGGGGAACGACACCTCTGGTTGTCATTGACATCTATGAAAGAGGCAGACAGGACGTCTCTCTTGAACGCCCCCCTCTCTGACGACGGCCTCTTTGGGGTCGCAGTCAAAGAGGCGACGGAGCGTTTTTCGAAGTTGGAGGAGGAGAAGAAGCAGTTGGCCAAGCACCTGCCGTTGGCAGGACGACTCGGCCCCCCTCCTCCCCAAAGGCCATCTACCTCCGCCCCTCTAAGTAGACCGGGGTCTACGACGAGGCGGCGTAATCGGCGTAATCCGGCGGCCACGAGCAGCAAGGGAGCGGGCTCGGCCCTCCCAGCAGCTACGGTAGCCCCACTACAGCCGGCGAGGGAGGTGACGAGGACGCCGACCTGGCCCTCCAAGGGAGGCAAGAGGAGGCGTACGTGACGGGACGCGGGGGAGAGGATGGAGGACGCATCGATGGTGTCGAACGTGCCCACTGTTCCCCCCCACCCTTCGGTTGAAGGGACGGGGGCTGATGTAAATGCTTTTGTTGATGTGTTTAATAAAGAGTTGGCTCCACCTGACTTTGTCAAAAAAGAGCCTCTTTTCCATAATACGTCCGAGAGCGTTCAAATCTCACCCTCTTTTCCTTACCACTCTAAGAGCCGTTCAGCCCACCGAGGGTGCGTTGCTGAACAGGCACTAAGAGTAGGTATCCAGAAGACCTCAATCAGGTCGTCACATCACACTTCACGTATAAGAAGTGCTTTACATAGAAGGCAGCAGTCCCGGTCAGATTCTGACATGAGGACGCAGCCGCTATTTGGGGATGGCGCACTAGTACAGACTAAGGTCTCCACTAGTACGAGCCAGACCCATGCTGCGTTCACGGAGGGCCCGATTACCGCGGTCACCAAGGTGCCCAGAGTATCGGCGCCCCCAGGCATTGTAACACAGCAGCTATCTGGGGACGGCGCATTATCGCAGACCAAGGTCTCGGTTAATGCGATTCAGACCCATGCTACGTTCACGGAGGGCAGGATTACTAGCGTTATGGGTATAACCAAAGTATCAGCTCCTCTGACAGAACGAGCCAGTACTCACCACACTGAGCGTGAATCAACCCACCAGGGGTGCAGAGTTGAACACACACAGAAGGTGAAAGTTAAGAAGGTATCAAGGCGCCGCCTTGTTTTACCTCATAGAGACCTCATACTACAGACTTCTAGGAGTACTGTAGTGAAGGGCTCTGATAGCGAATTGCAGTCACCTAAGATGACGCAATCGCTTGCTGGGGATGGTGCCCTGCCGCAGGCTGTGGCCTCGGTCAGCGCAATTCAGACCCGCGATGCGTTCAAGGAGGGCAGGAATACGACGGTTACGGGTTTAACCGACGTCCCTACTCCTCTTTCTTTCTCAGAACGCATTTCCTCTCCCTTTCACGGGAGGCCCACCTTGGGCTGTTCCACCACTTCAATGTTGGGGAACAGTGGCGGTAAGGGCCATAGAGGAATACAGGTCCTTCCTACTGGATGCACCACAGCTTCGCGCCCAGCCACTTTCTCTGCATTGCTGGCAGTGGCGAAGAAGCTGCACCCTCTCACGCTGGCTAGAACAGACGTTGCAGAAGGGTTATGCTCTCCAATTCCACCGGACCCCACCCCCGTTCAGGGGAGTGGTGGAGACGGTGATGAAAACGCCAGACAAAGTGGCCGCTCTGATGACAGAGATTACGGAACTTTTGGCGAAGGAGGCGGTGACAGTAGTTCCCCGGGAGCAAAGGAACAAAGGGCTATATTTCCTAGTGCCCAAAAAGACGGGGGGAGTGAGGCCGATTTTGGATTTACGCATTCTCAACGAGAGCATAACCAAACGGCCCTTCCGAATGCTAACGACAAAACGTCTGCTGGAATGTGTCCAGAGAGGGGACTTTTGTACGAGCATAGACCTAAAGGACGCGTACTTTCATGTGCCGGTTCAGCCGCGTCACAGGAAGTTTCTGCGGTTCGCCTTTCAAGGGGTGGCGTACGAATACACGAGGATGCCATTTGGGTACGCCCTGGCACCTCGCACATTTTCCAAGTGTGTGGAGGCGGCATTGGAACCGTTGCGTCGTCAGGGAATACGGCTACTAGCCTACCTGGACGACCTACTGGTTCTCGCCCCGTCAGCAGAGCTGGCGATCACTCACACAACACAGACAGTGATGCATCTCACAAGTCTGGGGTTTGCTGTGAATTGGAAAAAGAGCGCGCCCTGGCCCACTCATCAGATTGTCTACCTGGGGATACAGCTAGACACTGTGAGGATGAGGGCTCGAATTTCGGACCCCCGAAGGGTAGCCTTGTTGCTAGCCCTAAGGAAGTGTCGTCCGAATCACACGGTGACGGCGCTGTCGATCATGTCACTTTTGGGTCTCATGTCGTCAGCCCACTCTGTGGTTCCGCTGGGACTCCTGCACATGCGCAGGACGCAGCGATGGTTCACCCAACTAAGACTAGACCCATTGCGTCAACGTCATCGGTTGGTGGTGGTTCCCCTCTCGCTCAGTGCAGACCTAAACTATTGGAGAAACTCGCGCGTTCTCACGCACGGAGTCCCGATAGGAAAGGTGTCCTCTCACATCCCAGTATTCACGGATGCGTCCCTGACGGGATGGGGAGGGACATGTCAGACACAAGCGATAGGAGGTGTGTGGCCTCAATCAGGTCGTCACATCAACCTCCTGGAGTTGGAAACGGTTCGACTGGTTCTGACCCACTTCGCGTCTACCCTTCGGGGTCGCGATGTGCTGGTCTGGTCAGACAACCGGACCACAGTAGCCCACATAAATCGCCAGGGTGGAGTCAGGTCTCCTGCTCTCCATCGGGCGGCAGAGGAATTGTGGCTGTGGGCTCACGAGCACCTTCGCTCATTGAGAGCAGCACACATTCCGGGCTACTTGAACGTAGGAGCAGACCTAATGTCAAGAGGCGAGACGACGAGTGGTGTCTGCATCCAGACATTGTTCTCCAGATTTGGGAACAATTCGGAAGAGCCGAGGTGGACCTATTCGCGTCACGCGTGAACGCGCAATGTCCTCTGTGGTTCTCTCTGAGGGAACAGGACGAACCGCCACTGGGAAGGGACGCCTTTGCGCACCAACCGTGGCCGAGAGTTCTCCTGTATACATTCCCTCCGCTGTCCTGCATTCTCCCACTGCTAGCCAGGGTGAGGTCAGGGGGGCTGTCAGTGATTCTGATAGCGCCCGATCGCCCGGGGGCTCTGTGGTTTGCGGAGATGAGTCAGATGTTGATTGCGCCACCTTGGCCAATTCCACATCGACGGGACGCGTTGTCTCAGGCGGCTGGCACGATAGGGAAATTGCCCATAATCGGCCAACCACTGAAGGTCTGGCTGCTGAGAGGGACAGGCTAGAGCGCCGTGGGTTATCTGATGCAGTGATCAGGACCATACAGGGTTCACGTGCCAGTTCCACTTCTAAGATGTATGCCAGTAGATGGAACGTGTTTTCACGATGGTGTGTCACACAAGGTGTGGACCCCATGAGCTGTCAGGTGGAGAGTATTCTCTCTTTTCTGCAGCTCATGTTTGATAAGCAAAAATCGCCTGCCACGATTAGAGTGTTTGCAGCAGCGATTTCAGCTTGTCATGAGGGTTTTGGCAGAGACAATGTCTTTAGTCACCCTCTAGTGAAACGCTTCCTATTAGGAACGCGGCGACTTAGGCCAACACCTAGAGTCACGCTTCCTCAGTGGGATTTGGCTTTGGTACTCGAAGCGCTATGTAAGTCGCCGTTCGAGCCATTGAATCAAATACCCCTCAAGATGCTGTCTATCAAGACAGCACTGTTGCTCGCTTTGACTACAGCTAAGCAGGTCAGTGATTTGTGTGCTCTTTCGACGAGACCTGACTGCCTGGCCATCAATGGTGACCTGAGCAGAGCAGTGTTACGTCCTAACCCGGCATTTGTGCCGAAGGTTATTAAGAGTTCATATAGGTCTCATAGAGAGAGGAGTGAGGAAAAGCTCCATCGCCTGTGCCCGGTACGCGCTTTGGCGTGTTACGTCGAGCGCACAGCAGCGATTAGGTCATCGCCTCAGTTGTTTGTGTGTCACGGTGCGGCTGCACTAGGTAGACCACTTTCAAAACAGAGACTGTCTCACTGGCTTTGTGAAGGCATTGAGACAGCTTATGAGGTAGCAGGGCGGCAATTGCCTCAGGGTATCAGAGCTCACTCCACTCGTGGAGTAGCGGCTTCTACTGCCCTTTTCAGAGGAACAGGAGTAGAGGATATCTGTAGAGCAGCATCCTGGTCGACGCCGTCTCCATTTATCCGTTTCTATCTCTTAGATATGTCTTCTAATTCTCTGGCTCGATCTGTACTCAGCGTGGCTGAAGGGAGATCTTTAGCAAGAAAGAGAGGAGGAGCAGGACTGTGGACACAGGTTTCCATCAGGTCCGCTTTGGTTAGGAAGACGTGTTTTTGACAGATGTGTTTTCTAACTCTTTGGCTCGGTCTGTACTCAGCATAGCTGAAGGGAGATCTGGAGCTAGGAAGAGAGGGAAAAGCAGGACTATGGACTGGGTTTCCATCAGGTCTGCTTTGGATAAGAAAACATATTTTGTGGCATGAATCCTGACTGACAGGGTCAGTACAGTAGAGGCATGCGTTGATTAACAGAATATGAGGTCATCTATCTGCTTGTTCAGTTAGTATGACTCATGTTTTTGTTCCTGCCCACTAATCTCTGGGATTCCATTGAGTGAGTGAGGCGGTCTACCGCGTTCATAATGTAGAGTGACACTTGATGTCATTCCATTAGTGGTCGGTAGTGTTTTCACAGGATATTGAGGCACATCTATCTGCTAGTACAGATTAGTATGGCTTCTATTCTGGTGATCTGCCCACTAGTCATTGGCATTGCCATTGGACTAGGTGGGGCGGTTTTTTTTAACCGATGACGCGGTATATTGTGACGCCCGTAGGGGTTTTTAGTTGCAGTACTGCGGGACTCGGTTGCAGCCATTGCTAGGCCTGACTTTCTCGTTTCGATGGGAAGTGTTAGGCTCGGCAGGGAGTATATTTTGGAGCGCTACGCTCCGCCTTAAACCATTAGGAGCAGAGCTCCCCTATGGGGCGGAGCTCCACGATATAGAACGATTAGTTACCGGAGTGTAACTCCAGTTCTATGAGTGGAGCGGAGCCCCATAGGACTTAAGGCCCTGCCGACCCTCTCTAGTCTCGCTGAAGAAAAATATCTCGGGAGGCTGATTGAGGGGAGGCATCCCCTCTTATAGGGACACCTGTACTCCTATTGGCTGTAGGTGTGTGCATAATTTTGTCTCAGGCTGCAGCTGCCTTAGGGCAGAGGGTAAACCATTAGGAGCAGAGCTCCCCTATGGGGCTCTGCTCCACTCATAGAACTGGTGTTACACTCCGGTAACTAATCGTTACTGCTGTCACCATGGTGCTTTACCGTTACTGCTGTCACCATGGTGCTGTACCGTTACTGCTGTCACCATAGTGCTTTACATATTTACATTTTAATCATTTAACAGACGCTGTTCAACGCTGCCGCCGCTGGAAAACACAAACACAAACATCAACACCTTTTAGATACAATGAGAGAAGTCCAAGTTGACAGCAGCATTCCTCAACATTCCTCAACAATCCTAAACTGCCAGAGCTCTGAGTCCTTGGCAAAGTAACACCAGGGCTCATAAAGCATCTCGGAGTAGGAGTGCTGATCTAGGATCAGTTATGCCTATTAGATTATAACCATTGAACAGGAGGGACCGGATCCTGGATCAGCACCCCTACACGCAGACTCAGACCTTAGTTGTTCTGGCTAGTTCCAAGACATGGCTGAATTATAAAGTGATGTACAGTATGATCATTCATAGCACCATGAGTGGCGCAGTGGTCTAAGGCACTGCATCGCAGTGCTGACTGTGCCACTAGAGATCCTGGTTCGAATCCAGGCTCTGTCGCAGCCGGCCGCGACCGGGAGACTCATGGGCGGCGCACAATTGGCCCAGCGTCGTCCAGGGTAGGGGAGGGAATGGCCGGCAGGGATGTAGCTCAGTTGATAGAGCATGGCGTTTGCAATGCCAGGGTTGTGGGTTCGATTCCCACGGGGGGCCAGTATAAAAAAATATGTATTCACTAACTGTAAGTCGCTCTGGATAAGAGCGTCTGCTAAATGACTAAAATGTAAATGTAAAATAGCAGGTATTCACAAAGTAAGTATGTTTCTTGTATATTCGAACCAATTGATTTAATCGGCTATAAAAGCAGCCCCCTTAATCAATCAAACACTTTTGATCTTATTCCTTTGAAAACCACATCATATACACAAATTCTAATTTAGCACGTCAAGACAAGGTTCTAAAAATAATAATAATAATAATAATATGCCATTTAGCAGACGCTTTTATGCAAAACGGTAAGTCATTATGTAGCATCAGAATCAGATCCCCATCAGCATGTCACACTGCTGTACTCAGCTTAACACTCCCTACCAGTGCCTGTGTTCTTCTGAGATCCAAAAGGGATTACGACGTATCGCTGTTGATGGAAGTCACATCAGTGCATCAGCCAGTAGCCATCGTCACTGCATGTCGTTGAGCCAACAACAAACAGCCGTACTCACAGGCTAGGCTGAGGGAACACAGCAGGAGCAGTAGGCAGGGCTGCAGTATATCCACGGTGTTACTCCCTTGAGGCTCCTGCCTCGATAGATCCTGACTGAGTGACCCTGTTGGTCTCAACACCTTCTGATATTTATAAGGGACAAATGTCACCACCAGTCGGACCCTCTCTCCAAAGTGGTGTGGCGTTAAAAAGGGTAAACTAATCATTTTTTTAGTCATTTTAGCAGAAGCTCTTATCCAGAGCGACTTACAGTTAGTGAGTGCGTACAAATTTCCATGCTGAAATGCCCAAGGTGTTACGGGACGGGGTCTAGAAGGCGGGGGGGTCGTCATTCACTTCAAAGAGATGATCTCTAAAGTACGGAGTTCTCTTTTCACCTCTGCTGGCTGGCTTGTATTTGAGCTATGTAAGATGCAGTGGTGTGTGTGTCCATCCACAGCTAAATGAAGTGATTAAGGAGCTTTGGGCCATGAAAGTGTTGCTCATTCATAGGCATTAATCATCTTTTACCTCAGGGGGAAGGTGTTTAGCACCTGAACTTAAAACAGAAACCTGGCTAAAGCACATAAACAGGATCAGCATGGGGCAGAGCAGAGCTTTTAGAAGAGGGAGACACCTTGGTGTTTATTCAACATCAAGCCAAATGGTCAGGATCCTCCCAGGGGTTGGACTCTGTCCCAGGCCAGCCCTCCATGTCCCCCGATGGGCAGGATCCTCCCAGGGGTTGGACTCTGTCCCAGGCCAGCCCTCCATGTCCCCAGATGGGCAGGATCCTCCCAGGGGTTGGACTCTGTCCCAGGTCAGGCCCGCCCTCCATGTCCCCCGATGGGCAGGATCCTCCCAGGGGTTGGACTCTGTCCCAGGCCAGCCCTCCATGTCCCCAGATGGGCAGGATCCTCCCAGGGGTTGGACTCTGTCCCAGGTCAGGCCAGCCCTCCATGTCCCCAGATGGGCAGGATCCTCCCAGGGGTTGGACTCTGTCCCAGGCCAGCCCTCCATGTCCCCAGATGGGCAGGATCCTCCCAGGGGTTGGACTCTGTCCCAGGTCAGGCCAGCCCTCCATGTCCCCCGATGGGCAGGATCCTCCCAGGGGTTGGACTCTGTCCCAGGTCAGGCCAGCCCTCCATGTCCCCCGATGGGCAGGATCCTCCCAGGGGTTGTACTCTGTCCCAGGTCAGGCCAGCCCTCCATGTCCCCAGATGGGCAGGATCCTCCCAGGGGTTGGACTCTGTCCCAGGCCAGCCCTCCATGTCCCCCGATGGTCAGGATCCTCCCAGGGGTTGGACTCTGTCCCAGGCCAGCCCTCCATGTCCCCAGATGGGCAGGGTCCTCCCAGGGGTTGGACTCTGTCCCAGGTCAGGCCAGCCCTCCATGTCCCCAGATGGGCAGGGTCCTCCCAGGGGTTGGACTCTGAATGCATGAAGCACATCATTGTATATCTCAACAACAAACAATGGACACAACATGTGTGTCTGTAGATAACGAATGTCATTGTAACACAGTAGGATATCTGTAATGTGAAGTGTACCAGAAGATGTAGAATGTTTAGTGGTCTACAGAGTCCAGCATCATAGTAATAAATGAGTTGTTCTATAGAAGTGGTGTGAATTGGGGGTTGAAAAAACAGGCACATTTCAATCGTATTCCTCCCAAACTCAGGTAGACTATATACCACTCACACACTTTCTTTGTATTGCATATTTGAAATATTTACCTGAATTCCTCACCACCCTACTAAATTTGTCACTACTGAAACATAGTGAAACATTTGCAATAAATGGAGAACCATGCACAGTAGTGATAATTGTGATGAACCTTCTATTACAGATTAATCATATAATTTTTATTTGCATATCAAATTAACAAAATAGCAAAAAAAAAATTGAAAACCAGATGTTCAGGTCAACATTCACAAGGCCGCAGGGCCAGACGGATTACCAGGACGTGTACTCCGAGCATGTGCTGACCAACTGGCAAGTGTCTTCACTGACATTTTCAACATGTCCCTGACTGAGTCTGTAATACCAACATGTTTCAAGCAGACCACCATAGTCCCCGTGCCCAAGGACTCTAAGATAACCTGCCTAAATGACTACCGACCCGTAGCACTGACGTCTGTAGCCATGAAGTGCTTTGAAAGACTGGTCATGGCTCACATCAACAGCATTATCCCAGAAACCCTAGACCCACTCCAATTTGCATACCGCCCCAACAGATCCACAGATGATGCAATCTCTATCGCACTCCACACTGCCCTTTCCCACCTGGACAAGAGGAACACCTACGTGAGAATGCTATTCATTGACTACAGCTCAGCATTCAACACCATAGTGCCCTCTAAGCTCATCACTAAGCTAAGGATCCTGGGACTAAACACCTCCCTCTGCAACTGGATCCTGGACTTCCTGACGGGCCGCCCCCAGGTGGTAAGGGCAGGTAACAACACATCTGCCACACTGATCCTCAACACGGGGGCCCCTCAGGGGTGCGTGCTCAGTCCCCTCCTGTACTCTCTGTTCACCCATGACTGCATGGCCAGGCACGACTCCAACACCATCATTAAGTTTGCCGACGACACAACAGTGGTAGGCCTGATCACCGACAACGATGAGACAGCCTATAGGGAGGAGGTCAGAGATCTGGCCGTGTGGTGCCAGGACAACAACCTCTCCCTCAACGTGACCAAGACAAAGGAGATGATTGTGGACTACAGGAAAAAAAAGAGGACTGAGCACGCCCCCATTCTCATCGACGGGGCTGTAGTGGAACAGGTTGAGCGCTTCAAGGTCCTTGGTGTCCACATCACCAACAAACTATCATGGTCCAAACACACCAAGACAGTCGTGAAGAGGGCACGACAAAGCCTATTCCCCCTCAGGAGACTAAAAAGATTTGGCATGGGTCCTCAGATCCTCAAAAAATTCTACAGCTGCACCATCGAGAGCATCCTGACTGGTTGCATCACCGCCTGGTATGGCAACTGCTTGGCCTCCGACCGCAAGGCACTACAGAGGGTAGTGCGTACGGCCCAGTACATCACTGGGGCAAAGCTTCCTGCCATCCAGGACCTCTATACCAGGCGGTGTCAGAGGAAGGCCCTCAAAATTGTCAAAGACTCCAGCCACCCTAGTCATAGACTGTTCTCTCTGCTACCGCACGGCAAGCGGTACCAGAGTGCCAAGTCTAGGTCCAAAAGACTTCTCAACAGCTTCTACCCCCAAGCCATAAGACTCCTGAACAGCTAATCATGGCTACCCGGACTATTTGCACTGCCCCCCCACCCCATCCTTTTTACGCTGCTGCTACTCTGTTAAGTATTTATGCATAGTCACTTTAACTCTACCCACATGTACATATTACCTCAACTACCTCAACTAGCCGGTGCCCCCGCACATTGACTCTGCAACGGTACCCCCCTGTATATATAGCCTCCCTACTGTCACTTTATTTTACTTCTGCTCTTTTTTTCTCAACACTTTTTTTGTTGTTGTTTTATTCTTACTTTTTTTGTTTAAAATAAATGCACTGTTGGTTAAGGGCTGTAAGTAAGCATTTCACTGTAATGTCTGCACCTGTTGTATTCGGCGCATGTGACCAATAAAATTTGATTTGATTTGATTTGATTTGTTCTAAACCTTTCAATTGAATTTAGAGAAATAACATCTCTATTGTTCTCTGTAAAATGTTCAATGTTGATTGTATGAATCTGAAACTTGTTGATTGATTGAATTACTTATACATTTAATTCATTTGGTTGTTAGATATTTAAATTATCACTTTACCTATCTTTATTTTGGCAAAATAATAGGCGTGTCGGTGTCAAGTGTCAATCGCAGAGATACATAGAGGATTCTAGATGGATATAACTCCTTTTAGTATACACATTGCCATTGAGGGCTTCCACCATTTAAAACTGGGTGGGGATTCCTGGGAGTGATTAACCAATGATCAAAGAGCATTGTGTTCTTCAAATTGGGTTGCCTATGGTTTGTAAACCAAAGACTAACGTAATATCCAGGAGCCAAGACCAATATTTACACCAGGACATTGGTCCCAAGATCCAGACCCAGTGAGTTGAGACCATGACAAGTTAAGGAATGTATGTGGTCTTGAGTGGTCCCAAGACCACTAGATCAAGAGTCCATCTTACATTCTTCAATTGTAAGAGACTCAAGCAGAGTAAACTCGAATAAAGTACAGTACAGAAGAGCAGATTACGGCAGAGTACAGTACAGTAAAGAACAGTAAGGTAGGGTACAGCACAGTAGAGCACATTATAGAGGTCTATGTTTTGTCTAAATAGATGTCAATGTTTGGGCTCTTGGAGGGTTGGATCCCCCCCTGCTGCCTATGCATCTCAAAACTCTACACTTTTTCCTGAAGTTTGCACTTGCCCACTACCCACATGGTGGTCCTCTGTAGCTCAGTTGGTAGAGCACGGCACATGCAACTTTAAATTGGAAATATCCTCAATGGTGCTGCTCGTGCTGTCGCAGGCATAGTGGCACAGAAACAAAGATGAGACCTCTATATATCTCTATGGTGTCAATTGTTTAGGTTGTGACCATCACGGTTTGGACCATTTTGACTTATTTTGGACTTTAAAGAATCCCCATTGCTAGCATATTGTTGTCTATCATTCATTTGGACAGATGCACATCCAAGCAAACATCTATTTTAGTCCCAAAACGGTACTTTATATATTTCTTGATATATTAGATGTTCGGTAGTGACACTTCTTAAAAATACATGAAGATTGACCAACTTTCTCACTCATTATCTCCACAATGTTAGCAGACAGACTACTCACCTTGTTTCCATGATGGAGAGGGGTCCAATCACATCACCTGGTGATATTTGTAGGGGTGTGGCTTAAGGTACATTCATTCTACAGTCTTTTAATATGTGTGTTTCCGTAGTGACATCAAAAGGTGGGACAACATTTTTTAGAGAAGGATGTTTAAAAATAAACAAAACAAATAATTAGATCAGTAGCTTTCAATGTAATAATAGAACAACTCAAGATGTTCTATTTAAATAATAAAAAAAATTAAATAATAATAATTAATTGCTTTATTTTCAAACATGACGTTTAGGATTCAGGGTTTGGGACAGCCACCTCTCAATAGAAATAGATGTATCAACAATGACTGTACTATATTAATTTAACAATATGTTTGTTACTGCCTTGGAATGAATTAGAACATATCATGATGTAAATTAATGTCATAAGTTTGGAGACAACAGTTTTTTTCATAAACATATATTTTTTTTTTGGGGGGGACAGCAATTTACACCACTTCTGTAGAATTACTTACTTAATGAATTAGTGTTAGAGAAAATAAGTAGTTCTGCACTTGCGATGCTGTTAAATGCCTTGAACTAACAAGCAGGAATGTCATTTTACCTGCCTGATCAATTATTTAAAAAAAACTAATTTGAAAGGATTTTCCATTGGTAAAAAACTTTTAAAAAATGGGTTATGGTAGAAATTCAAAGTTAAGATCTCGTTACCTCAAAATAATCCCACATATGCTCTTCATCTCGTTAAACTAAACTCCATTCAATTAAGCCTCTTAGTCATTCATCAAGTGAGTGTTGTGTCCGAGAATGAGATTACACTGATGATGAATTTGGCCTGGCCTGAATGCGTGCCTGCTCCTGTATAACTCTACAGCACGTGCTGGATGACTGAGTAACCACTGGCCCTGGGATTAACTCCCTTTTGAGATATTCAGGATTATCACTGAGCCTCTGCAGTGCGCAGTATGAATCCATGCAGCTCATCTACTGTATGCGACTACTGGGTGACTACTGAGTGACTACTGAGTGATGACTGAGTGACTACAGAGTGACTACTGCGTGAAGACTGAGTGACTACAGAGTGACTACTGAGTGAAGACTGGGTGACTACTGAGCGACTACTGAGTGACAACTGAGTGACTAATAAGTGAAGACCGCGTGACTACTGAGTGACTACTTAGTGACAACCGGACAACCGAGTGAAGACTGGGTGACTACTGAGTTACTACTGAGCATTGACTAAGTGACTACTGAGTGACTACTGAGTGAAGCCTGAGTAACTATTGAGTGACTACTGAGTGAAGACTGAATAACTACTGAGTGACAACCAAGTGATTACTAAGTGACTACTGAGCGACTACTGAGTGAATACTGAGTGACTACTGAGTGACTGCTGAGTGATGATTAAGTGACTGCTGAGTGACTACCGAGCGACTACTGAGTGATGACTAAGTGACTACTGAGTGACTACTGAGTGATGACTAAGTGACTACTGAGAGATGACTAAGTGACTACTGAGTGATGACTAAGTGACTACTGAGAGATGACTAAGTGACTACTGAGTGAAGACTGAGTGACTACTGAGAGAAGACTGAGTACCTAGCACTACTGATCCAGTCTGCCTAGCAGAGGTCAGTCGCAGCCAGCTGAAGGCTGGTAAGTAACTTCTCTGGACTTGAGGTCTAACACGTGACATGACAGAGCTAGTCCAGAAGCGTTACTCACCAACGTGCTGTGACTGAGCTCTGCTAGCCAGACTGGGTCAGTAGTGCTAGCCCAGCAAACATGTTCACATTGGCATTATGTGGGTCCAATGCGGGCTAAAATATTAGCTGTCCACATTAGGCCAATGCGCTTTTGCTCATCAGCTCCACATTGGCCCTCAAGGCATTTTCCCAGTTTGGCCCAGTGTGGACAACCCATATCTGGCGAGGGCAGTCCTCACTGGACAGTTCTCCCACTGGACACAGACGTCAATGGGGTGTATTCATGGATGCCAAGGGAAGCCAGGCTTCCCCCCCCAAAAAAACTTAAATAATTTATCTTTCGTCTCTCTGTGTTTCATAATTTTCCTTCAATTCACAAGAGGCTGAATGTATCTCACCGGAGAAAGCACCCGAGCGGGTGAAACAGCGCCCCTCTGTCTCTGTATGTTTAGGCCATTTATCTGATGCTGGCTGGTCAAAAAGAGTATGACATTGTTGCCGCCCATAGCGTTGAATGCAAGGGAAGCAAGCAAGCGTTTGGCCTCCCTTGATAAAAAAAACGTATAAAATAATAGCCAATCAGCGTTGAGCCAAACTGAGTGAGCTCAGCTGTGAATGGTCCTGGCGCACCAAAAGAAAGAGTCAAGGGAAGCCAGTTTGGATTTGGCTTCAGACCAATCACATCGAGACCAAAATGTCACATGACAGAAAACACTAGAATTGTTGCATCTCCTTGTGTTGTTGTCCTCCGGTGGCTAGCTGGCTTGAGAGCATCCTGTCTGGCTGTATCACCACCTGGTATCACCACCTGGTATCACCACCTGGTATGCAACTGCACCGCCTGCAAGAAATGGAACACTAGTCACTTTAATAATGTTTACATATCTTGCACTACTCATCTCATATGTATATACTGCATTCTATTCTATAATATTCTACTGTATCTTAGTCCATGCCGCTCTGTCATTGCTTGTCCATATATGTATATATTCTTAAATCTCATTCCTTACTAGTTTTGTGTGTATTGGGTATATGTTGTGAAATTGTTAGATATTACTTGTTAGATATTACTGCACTGTCGGAGCTAGAAGCACAAGCATTTCACTACACCCGCTATAGCATCTGCTAAACACGTGAATGTGACAAATCAAATTTGATTTGATTTGATTTAGCTAGCTAAAATTATCCCTTTCCTAAATTAACCATGGAAGGAGATAGGGATTAGGACTTGTGGTTTTTACTTAATTATCCATACTGGACAATGATTATAACAGCGATTCTGATCCATCCATAAAGTCATACTTTGTGCCCCTGGACTGAGAGGATTGACGTTCAATATGTAGCTAGATGTAGTAGGCTAACGTTAACTATCTGGGTCATCGTTGCCCATGAAAGGAAGTTAGGCTAACGAGCAAGCATTTTAGCCAGGTAGCCTATGACAACAAAACTAAAGTGTACTGTATGACAGAGTGATAGACCGTTTCGTCAACATGAAAGAGAGGAGGACGGCATTGGCGTTTCTCTACAAGTAGGGTGAGTCAACATGTTTTTTCTACTTGCATGCACGCACACACACACACACACACACAGACACACACACCTACACACAGAGAGAGAAATCAGAACCATGGACAGCCAAATCATATTTAGCTTACGTTGACTGGACTAAATAGTTTTTGGTATCTTTTAGTTGTCACTGTATTAGACTAAGCAGAGGTGATTAGATGTTGAAGTTGAAATGGTGCTGGAATAGTGGAGGCAGCTCCAGTTTTCTTTGCGACTTGCGGTAACTCTCCGTGGTTCTAAATTAATAGTTATTTAGTGGTCCGAAAATGTCGGAAACGTTAACTTGCTTGACCATGCTGTGAATCATGGAGAGAGCTCCGAGGGGTCATGTAAATGTTTGTTACATGCAATATGCTTTGAGGTTGCTATCCGGTTTTGTGATAAAACAAAGGTGTGGTTGGATTTATTCTGCCACTGTGTCTTCTTATTGTCTCAGCCTTTAGGTCTATATATCACGGTCATAAGGCATATAAACTAACAGGTTATAGAGCAAACAACGCAATTATCACAACACATAGGTTGTAATATGGCTTTTTATTTCTGTCTTGGCTTCCCAAGTGATTTTACCCACGCACCGTTACTGTACCTCATGTCTATGATTCACAAAGCCTGTGTGGCTAATTTAGCAGAACACCTCTGGACAGGTCTGACCCTGTCCCAGGACATTTTAAACTTGTAGTGTATTTGAGGTTTAAAAGGCTTCTGAAGTTTGTAATTTCCCCTTTGAAATTTCAGACTTGATTTTTTTCCCGTACGAAAAAAGGTATCAACCCCTACAAAATGTCCACTAATCAAATCAACGTTTATTGGTCACGTACACATATATTTTGCAGGTGTTATAGCAGGTGCAGCGAAATGCTCATGTTGCTAGCTCCAACAGTGCAGTAGAATGTCTCGCAAATACAATACAAATACACAAATAAGAAAACAGAAAACAAAACAAGAAATCAAGAAATAACAATCAGAATATATTACAGTGAACAGTGTGAGAATCGAGAATATAAATGTATGGTGTGTATAGACAGTATATCATTTGGAAAATAAAAGTGTATTTACAGTAGTAGGTATATTAGGATGAGCTATGTGGAGAATACAGTTGATACATACACAGTGAGTAAACAACAGTGTATAAACAATATATCGTGATCAGCGTTCAATGATTCTATATACATCGGGCATTAGTGTCAAATCATTACAATCCACATAATAAATCACATTTCCTGTTGCATCAGAATTATTTTTCCAACTGTAGCAAACTGGTTCAAATTTAAGATCTTACGCCTGTACATATCTGGATCATATCTGGATCATATCTGGATCATATCTGGATCATATCTGATTCATATAGCCTGTATGGCGGATGTAGTAGAGGTCACACATGTATACCAGTGGAGAGTAGGCTAACAACTCTGGACAGGTCTGGGCCCTGCCTGTCACAGTGTCACATTGCCTCAGTCAGTCCCTTCGGAAAGTATTCAGACCCCTTTACTTTTTCCACATTTTGTTAGGTTACAGCCTTATTCTAAATGGATTAAATTGTTTCCCCCCCCCCCCCCCCCCCCTCATCAATCTACACACAATACCCCATAATGACAAAGCAGAAACAGGATTTTAGAAATTTTTGTTAATGTAAATAAAAAATATAATACTGAAATATCACATTTACATAAGTATTCAGACCTTTTACTCAGTACTTTGTTGAAGCACCTTTGGCAGCGATTACAGCCTAGAGTCTTCTTGGGTATGATGCTTTAAGCTTGGCACACCTGTATTTGGGGAGTTTCTCCCATTCCTCTCTGCACAGCTATTTTCAGGTCTCTTCAGAGATGTTCGATTGGGTTCAAGGCTCTGGCTGGGCCACTCAAGGACAATCAGAGACTTGTCCCAAAGCCACTCCTGCGTTGTCTTGGCTGTGTAGAAGGTTGAACCTTCGCTCCAGTCTGAGGTCCTGAGCACTCATCAAGGATCTCTCTGTACTTTGCTCCGTTCATCTTTCCCTCGATCCTGACTAGTCTCCCAGTCCCTGCTGCTGAAAAACATCCCCACAGCATGATGCTGCCACCACCATACTTCACCGTAGGGAAGGTGCCGGGTTTCCTCCAGCTGTGACGCCTGGCATTCAGGCCAAATAATTCAATCTTGGTTTCATCAGACCAGAGATCTTGTTTCTCATGGTCTGAGAGTCTTTAGGTGCCTTTTGGTAAACTCCAAGCGGGCTGTCATGTGCCTTTTACTGAGGAGTGACTTCCGTCTGGCCACTGTACCATGAAGGCCTGATTGGTGGTGCAGCAGAGATGGTTGTCCTTCTGGAAGGTTTTCCCATCTCCACAGAGGAACTCTAGAGCTCTGTCAGAGTGACCATCAGTTTCTTGGTCACCTCCCTGACCAAGGCCCTTCTCCCCCGATTGCTCAGTTTGGCCGGGCGGACAGCTCAAGGAAGAGTCTTGGTGGTTCCAAACTTCTTCCATTTAAGAATGATAAAGGCCACTGTGTTCTTGGGGACCTTCAATGCTGCAGACATTTTTTGGTACCCTTCCTCAGATCTGTGCCTCGACACAATCCTGTCTCGGAGCTCTATGGACAATTCCTTTGACCTCATGGCTTGGTTTTTGCTCTGACATGCACTGTCAACTGTGGGACCTTATATCGACATATGCCTTATATGCCTTTCCAAGACATGTCCAATCAATTGAATTTACCACAGGTGGACTCCAATCAAGTTGTATAAACATGTCAAGGATGATCAATGGAAACAGGATGTACCTGAGCTCAATTTCGAGTTTCATAGCAAAGGGTCTGAATACTTATGTAAATAAGGTATTTCTGTTTTTTATTTTTAATTACATTTCCAAAATTGTCAAAAAAACTGTTTTTTCTTTCTCATTATGGGGTATTTGTGTAGATTACTGATGAATTTATTTTCTTTCATCCATTTTAGAATGAGACTGTAACGGACAACAACATGTGGAAAAAGTCAAGGGGTCTGAATACTTTCCGAAGGTACTGTATATCTGGGTCGTGATTCATCTACGTCATCTCCCTCAGTTACCCCTAGCCTTATAAGAGGTTGGAATGGAAGACTACGGCCTTTGGTCCATTCCCTGTATGCCCCTTTGATACCTGGGGTTAAAAAGGAGTTGTTGTTAGGTCATTATTTTTAGGTAAATTAGTGATTTGTCATATAACAGTTTGTCACCACACATTCCCCATCTTTTGGTCCTTAATGTTTATATCCCTTACCAGGAGTGTGATATCATTTGTGATTGACATTTTCCCCGAACCCAAACTCTCCCGACCATAGTCACGTGTCTGTCTGTTTGGCTGGTTCAGGGCTGGGTCATGGCTGGGTCAGACAGCCAGACAGTCAGAAGACGGGTCCAGTCTAGGGGTTAAATAGCCTGTGTAGAATGTTCTGTCTGTGTAGGAGGAGCCAGACACAGAGGGGATTATGGGTATTGACATAGCAGAGCGGCGACGTCTGCGGACAGACACACGGATCGAGGGAGAGAGAGAGAAAGAGAGAGGAACAGGTACAGAGAGAGAAAGTGAGAAACTAGGTGCTCTGTAGGAGAGGTTGTGATTTGTCACAACACTCCACAAGGGAAAGTAGATCTATCCGGAACAGCAGAGAGGCTATTTTTTCAGTTTGTGACAGTTTATGAAAGTAACAGCGACGTTTTTGATGAATCCGTGTACCTGTTGCCTTCTACCTATTCGTGAAGTGGATTTCTCTAGTCCCCCAACACCAACACTGACTGAGCACAACTACTAGGACAATTACAATATTCTTTGAGCGCTTGGAAAACTTTCCAAGGACACTGTCTGCCCACCCGGGGCAGCCCACCCAGACCATCAGCCATGTTTCAGAACCAGAGGAAAAGCGTCAAAGCTGTGAGGAGCAACAAGACAGCCGCTAAAGGGAAGGTGCTTTGTGAGTATAGGAGGCTTTTGTTTATTTATTCTTATTGCAATCAATCAAATGTATTTTATAAAGCCCTTTTTACATCAGCAGATGTCACAAAATGCTATACAGAAACCCAACCTAAAACCCCAAACAGCAACCAATGCAGAAGTAGAAGCACGGTGGCTAGGAACAACTCCCTAGAAAGGCAGGAACCTAGGAAGAAACCTAGAGGGGAAACAGGCTCTGAGGGGTGGCCAGTCCTCTTCTGGCTGTGCCGGGTGGAGATTATAAGAGTACATGGCCAGATTACGGCCAGATTGTTCTTCAAGATGTTCAAACGTTCATAGATGACCAGCAGGGTCAAATAATAATCACAGTGGTTGTAGAGGGTGCAACCGGTCAGTATTGTAATGTAATGTCATATTTTGCCTCATATTTCTATGCTTATTCTTCTGATTATCACAGTTTGCTAATAGACTATCACTATCCAAGTGGCTAACCCATATCAGAAGGCTTTACAAACTCTAGCAGTTTCATACCACCGCGGCAAGCCATTGGTGTCAGAGGTTCGGAGGTGTTTCAGTTCTTCTTCAGAGTTGTTTTGTCAAACTTCTGAGTCTACGTAGCTTATGTTCCCTGCCTCCTCCCTGTGTTTCTCTGCTGCAGGGAACAAAGCTCAGCAGACGATAGCTCAGCGATGTGGAGACCCGAAAGAGGGAGGGAAGGAGGGAGGAAAGGAGGAGAGAGGGAAGGAGGAGAACATCAAGGAGAACAAGGAGAACCAGCTGATGTCTGGTGGTGATGTGGTGGAGGACGTTGAAGAGGTGAAGAGGCAGAGTGTGTTTGATAAAGCCGTCTATGACCTGGCCCACACGGAGAAGGTGATGAACGACCTGACGTTCGGACGGAGGGTGGCCTTCTACGAGTTGAGAGGGGAGATCGGCTGTGGAAACTTCTCCCAGGTGAAACTGGGCATTCACGACCTAACTAAAGGTGAGACACAGCCCTGGATCGTGGAACCACCTATCAGTGGTGGAAAAAGTACCCAATTGTCATACTTGGGTAAAAGTAAACATACCTTAATAGAAAATGACTCAAGTAAAAGTGAAAGTCACCCAGTAAAATACTACTTGAGTAAAAGTCTAAAAGTAGTTGGTTTTAAATATACTTAAGTATCAAAAGTAAATGTAATTGCTAAAATATACTTAAGTATCAGAAGTAAAAGTATAAATAATTTCTAATTCCTTATATAAAGCAAACCAGACGGCATCATTTTCTTGTTTTTTAAATTTACGGATAGCCAGGGGCACACTCCAACACTCAGGCATAATTTACAAATGAAGCATGTGTGTGTAGTGAGTCTGCCAGATCAGAGGCAGTAGGGATGACCAGGGATGTTCTCTTCATAAGTATGTGAATTAGACCATTTTCCTGCTAAGCATTCATAATGTAACGAGTACTTTTGGGTGTCAGGGAAAATGTATGCAGTAAAAAGTAAATTATTTTATTTTGGAATGTAGTGAAGTAAAAGTAAAAGTTGTAAATAGTAAAGTAAAGTACATATACCCTAAAAACCTACTTAAGTAGTACTTTAAAGTATTTTTACATAAGTACTTTACAACACTGCCACTTATACAGGGCTCACTTGTAAAGGATATGTAATTCTCAATGTGACTTCTCTGGTTAAATAAAGGATAAATAAAACAATTATACATATTGTAAATGGCACAAAAAAAGCACACAAGTTCCTCTTGTAGTTTCCTTGGAAAAATTACCCGTCTATATAATGTCAAGTGATGACATGTTTCATATTAACATGACTATGATAAGGTTTGAATTCATGGATCCCCAGCGTATGCACTTCCCTGCGGAGACATGTTAACATGGCTTGATTACTTCACTAGCACGTTTTGCCTTCACAGTCTAGACCTCAATAGCCTTTTCTCATGTGGACTCAACCAGACTCTCTGGCTGGGAGACCTACAGCTTGCCAGCCACCTTGCCTTGCCATTGTTGCCTTGCCAGTGTTGCCTTGCCGGTGTTGCCTTGCCGGTGTTGCCTTGCCAGTGTTGCCTTGCCGGTGTTGCCTTGCCAGTGTTGCCTTGCCGGTGTTGCCTTGCCGGTGTTGCCTTGCCAGTGTTGCCTTGCCAGTGTTGCCTTGCCAGTGTTGCCTTGCCAGTGTTGCCTTGCCAGTGTTGCCTTGCCAGTGTTGCCTTGCCAGTGTTGCCTTGCCAGTATTGCCAATCTTGCCTTGCCGGTGTTGCCTTGCCAGTATTGCCAATCCTGTGTTGCCACACTAAATAAGTCTGGAGGAGAACAAACTAGGTTAATCCAACATGTGAGAAAAATCCGATGGCTATAATCTCATTAAACTTTCATTAATCCCTGTCGATTGTCTTCAGCCCCTTGCACATGTCTCAGACTCAGTCACAAGCTTATGTATTGAGGACAGTATTGAGGACCATAGCCATGGCAAGACGAGCTGAAAAGAGATAAAGAGAGAGGAGAGCTTAGTGAATTATAAATGTGATGTCTCTAACGCTCTCCCTGCCCCCTTCTCTCTCTTCCTCCATCTTGGATTCCAACACCCAGAGAGAGTGGCAGTTAAGATCCTGGATAAAGTCAAACTGGACAAGAGGTCCCACGTGCTGTTTGCCTCAGAGATCGGATGCATGGAGAGGCTGTCCCACCCCAACATTGTGCGTCTGTACGAGGTGGTGGAGACGTTTAAGCGGCTGTACCTGGTCATGGAGTACGCCAGTGGAGGAGATCTGTTCTCACGCATTACCACCAGGGGTAGACTCTCAGACCTGGAAAGCAAACTCATCTTTTCCCAGATACTGGCTGCAGTCAAACACATGGTGAGTTAGCAACATTATAGTCTCACATCGACTCTAACTACTACAGTAGCACTGTGCTGTAAGTCTGTCTAAACAACAACGGCCCATGGAGGACCCCATTTTAAATAAGTGTTGGGTGATACGTTGATGTATCCTTAGGGCCCTAACGTGCACACTCAGTCTCTGTGTACAAATCTTGCTTTGTGTTTCAAGTATTTTCTTCTTGTCATCTTCCAGCACGATAACAACATAGTCCACCGGGACCTGAAGGCAGAGAACGTGTTCTACACCACCTCCTACTGCATCAAGGTAGGCGACTTCGGCTTCAGCACCTCCTCGCGCCCCGACGACGTCCTCACCACCTTCTGCGGCTCCCCGCCCTACGTCGCCCCAGAGCTCTTCAGGGACAAAGGCTACGTGGGCCAGTCCGCTGACGTCTGGGCCCTGGGTGTACTACTCTACTTCATGACTACTGCCATGTTGCCCTTCAACGCTGCCAACCTCAGCCGGCTGAAGGTCTGCATCCTTCAGGGCTCCTTCACCATCCCAGCCTACGTGCCCGACCCCTGCCACCAGGTCATCCAGGGCATCCTGAGGCCCGTGCCCACCGACCGCCTCTCTGTAGCTCATATCATGACATACACCTGGCTGAAGGGCATCGACTACCCCCAGGCGTACCCCTCCTCCCGCCCGACCCCAGCCCACCTGGCTGAGCCCTCCCGGGTCCTGAGTACAGACGAGCTGGATGTCAAGGCAGCCCTGGAGAACCTGGGGATAACAGAGAGTCACCTGGTGAACAACACCTGCCCAGACCTGAGGAGCCCTGTGACGGGGGCCTATAGGATCCTGCTGCACCGCATCCATAAGAGGAAAACAGTGGAGGCGGTGGGGTACAGCGCTGCGTGTCACAAAGACTTCCAGGTCAAGAGACGCTGGAGCGAGGGGACCTTGCCTCTGATAAGGCCTTCTGCTGTGTGTGTAATCATGTAGAGGTGGAGGAGTCTAGCTAGTCAGACGGGCAGTAGTCTAGGCCTAATCAGACTCACTGCTGGGACAACTGTATAAATATCTCTCTCTGTCTTATGACAAGGAGCGGTAGTCAGCAGAAGAAGGACCTTGAAGCGAATGGCACTTTTAACAAACACAAGGGACAAAATTAAATGAACGATAACGAGATGTACATAACACAGTTTCTATTGGGTTGTTTTTGGTAAGGTCTTGGGAGCTACTTCAACAACATGAGGCTGTACAATCACTAATATATTAGAGACTCATTCAGGGACGGTTTTTTTTCTTCTGTGGAAAAAAGAGAACGTTGAATAGGAAGAACACAAGGACACTGAATAGGAAGCACACAAGGACACTGAATAGGAAGCACACAAGGACACTGAATAGGAAGCACACAAGGACACTGAATAGGAAGCACACAAGGACACTGAATAGGAAGCACACAAGGACACTGAATAGGAAGCACACAAGGACACTGAATAGGAAGCACACAAGGACAATGAATAGGAAGAACACAAGGACACTGAATAGGAAGAACACAAGGACAATGAATAGGAAGCACACAAGGACACTGAATAGGAAGCACACAAGGACAATGAATAGGAAGCACACAAGGACACTGAATAGGAAGCACACAAGGACACTGAATAGGAAGCACACAAGGACACTGAATAGGAAGCACACAAGGACACTGAATAGGAAACACACAAGGACACTGAATAGGAAGCACACAAGGACACTGAATAGGAAGGACACAAGGACACTGAATAGGAAGCACACAAGGACACTGAATAGGAAGCACACAAGGACAATGAATAGGAAGCACACAAGGACACTGAATAGGAAGCACACAAGGACAATGAATAGGAAGCACACAAGGACACTGAATAGGAAGCACACAAGGACACTGAATAGGAAGCACACAAGGACAATGAATAGGAAGCACACAAGGACACTGAATAGGAAGCACACAAGGACACTGAATAGGAAGCACACAAGGACACTGAATAGGAAGAACACAAGGACAATGAATAGGAAGCACACAAGGACACTGAATAGGAAGCACACAAGGACACTGAATAGGAAGCACACAAGGACACTGAATAGGAAGCACACAAGGACACTGAATAGGAAGCACACAAGGACGTTGCAACGACAAAGGATTCTTTGCCTTCAAAAAAATATATCCATGTTTTTATATTTGGAGTATTGTGCTTTAGTTTGACACAACCCACATTAAACATAGTCAGTTGTAGGGTTACTTATACTGTGAAAGTTTTTACTGTGTAAACTTAACAATCAGACAGTATTCTTATCTATAGGTTTTTTGTCATACATCCTTGTTTTTCTTATATAATCAATTGTATTATATTTCTGTGATTTGCATAATGTTTTTCACTGTCATTGTCACATTAAAATGTTTTGTAGATAACAATAAGAAGTGATAGTGTTAATTATAATGACTATCTGCTCATTACAAAGAGTCTCAGTGATAATGACTATCTGCTCATTACAAAGAGTCTCAGTGATAATGACTATCTGCTCATTACAAAGAGTCTCAGTGATAATGACTATCTGCTCATTACAAAGAGTCTCAGTGATAATGACTATCTGCTCATTACAAAGAGTCTCAGTGATAATGACTATCTGCTCATTACAAAGAGTCTCAGCGATAATGACTATCTGCTCATTACAAAGAGTCTCAGTGATAATGACTATCTGCTCATTACAAAGAGTCTCAGTGATAATGACTATCTGCTCATTACAAAGAGTCTCAGTGATAATGACTATCTGCTCATTACAAAGAGTCTCAGTGATAATGACTATCTGCTCATTACTTCGTTATAATGATTTAACAGTTCAACCGGAGTTCAGTCACTTAAAAAATACAACAAAAAAAACATTGGATACAAAATGTAATATTACTCTTAAAAAGAACTTGAAAACACACAAAACATCTGAACAACATTCAACAAACAGCAATTTTATAACCGATGACATTGATAAAAAAAAAACACTAATCAGAAATGACACCATGATGCCAAGACATTCAGAGGCTTACGGATTTTTGGGCAGTGGTCAGACGGGCTGCTACACTAAATACACTAGCTCAGAATCCAACGACATCAAAAGTCCTGGAAATTGCATTGGCTTTAAACACAACGTTCACATGAAACATATACAAGACTCACATGGAGCACTCCCTAACCTGCTTGCAGGCTGCGTTGTCCCCTCTGTGTTGGAGGGGTTTTCTCCTCACCTCCCTGACTGAGCAATCCACAGCTGCAGGTCTGGAGATAGGGTCCACAGCTGCATACAGTGAGGGAAAAAAGTATTTGATCCCCTGCTGATTTTGTACGTTTGCCCACTGACAAATAAATGATCAGTCTATAATTTTAATGGAAGGTTTATTTGAACAGTAAGAGACAGAATAACAACAAAACATCCAGAAAAACGCATGACAAAAATGTTATAAATTGATTTGCATTTTAATGAGGAAATAAGTATTTGACCCCTTCTCAATCAGAAAGATTTCTGGCTCCCAGGTTTCTTTTATACAGGTAACGAGCTGAGATTAGGAGCACACTCTTAAAGGGAATGCTCCTAATCTCAGCTTGTTACCTGTATAAAAGACACATGTCCACAGAAGCAATCAATCAATCTGATTCCAAACTCTCCACCATGGCCAAGACCAAAGAGCTCAACAAGGATGTCAGGGACAAGATTGTAGACCTACACAAGGCTGAAATGGGCTACAAGACCATCGCCAAGCAGCTTGGTGAGAAGGTGACAACAGTTGGTGTGATTATTCGCAAATGGAAGAAACACAAAGTAACTGTCAATCTCCCTCGGCCTGGGGCTCCATGCAAGATCTCACCTCGTGGAGTTGCAATGATCATGAAAATGGTGAGGATTCAGCCCAGAACTACACGGGAGGATCTTGTCAATGATCTCAAGGCAGCTGGGACCATAGTCACCAAGAAAACAATTGGTAACACACTACGCCGTGAAGGACTGAAATCCTGCAGCGCCCGCAAGGTCCCCCTGCTCAAGAAAGCACATATACATGCCCGTCTGAAGTTTGCCAATGAACATCTGAATGATTCAGAGGAGAACTGGGTGAAAGGGTTGTGGTCAGATGAGACCAAAATGGAGCTCTTTGGCATCAACTCAACTCGCCGTGTTTGGAGGAGGAGGAATGCTGCCTATGACCCCAAGAACACCATCCCCACCGCCAAACATGGAGGTGGAAACATTATGCTTTGGGGGTGTTTTTCTGCTAAGGGGACAGGACAACTTCACCGCATCAAAGGGATGATGGACGGGGCCATGTACCGTCAAATCTTGGGTGAGAACCTCCTTCCCTCAGCCAGGGCATTGAAAATGGGTCGTGGATGGTTATTCCAGCATGACAATGACCCAAAACACACGGCCAAGGCAACAAAGGAGTGGCTCAAGAAGAAGCACATTAAGGTCCTGGAATGGCCTAGCCAGTCTCCAGACCTTAATCCCATAGAAAATCTGTGGAGGGAGCTGAAGGTTCGAGTTGCCAAACATCAGCCTCGAAACCTTAATGACTTGGAGAAGATCTGCAAAGAGGAGAAGGACAAAATCCCTCCTGAGATGTGTGCAAACCTGGTGGCCAACTACAAGAAACTTCTGACCTCTGTGATTGCCAACAAGGGTTTTGCCTCCAAGTACTACAGTGAGGGAAAAACGTATTTGATCCCCTGCTGATTTTGTAAGTTTGCCCACTGACAAAGACATGATCAGTCTATAATTTTAATGGTAGGTTTATTTGAACAGTGAGAGACAGAATAACAACAACAAAATCCAGAAAAACGCATGTCAAAAATGTTATAAATTGATTTGCATTTTAATGAGGGAAATAAGTATTTGACCCCTCTGCAAAACATGACTTAGTACTTGGTGGCAAAACCATGTTTGGCAATCACAGAGGTCAGACGTTTCTTGTAGTTGGCCACCAGGTTTGCACACATCTCAGGAGGGATTTTGTCCCACTCCTCTTTGCAGATCTTCTCCAAGTCATTAAGGTTTCGAGCCTGACGCTTGGCAACTCGAACCTTCAGCTCCTTCCACAGATTTTCTATGGGATTAAGGTCTGGAGACTGGCTAGGCCACTCCAGGACCTTAATGTGCTCCTTCTTGAGCCACTCCTTTGTTGCCTTGGTCGTGTGTTTTGGGTCATTGTCATGCTGGAATACCCATCCATGACCCATTTTCAATGCCCTGGCTGAGGGAAGGAGGTTCTCACCCAAGATTTGACGGTACATGGCCCCGTCCATCATCCCTTTGATGCGGTGAAGTTGTCCTGTCCCCTTAGCAGAAAAACACCCCCAAAGCATAATGTTTCCACCTCCATGTTTGACGTGGGGATGGTGTTCTTGGGGTCATAGGCAGCATTCCTCCTCCTCCAAACACGGCGAGTTGAGTTGATGCCAAAGAGCTCGATTTTGGTCTCATCTGACCACAACACTTTCACCCAGTTCTCCTCTGAATCATTCAGATGTTCATTGGCAAACTTCATACGGGCCTGTATATGTGCTTTCTTGAGCAGGAGGACCTTGCGGGCGCTGCAGGATTTCAGTCCTTCAAAGCGAAGTTTGTTACCAATTATTTTCTTGGTGACTATGGTCCCAGCTGCCTTGAGATCATTGACAAGATCCTCCCGTGTAGTTCTGGGCTGATTCCTCACCGTTCTCATGACCATTGCAACTCCACAAGGTGAGATCTTGCATGGAGCCCCAGGCCGAGGGAGATTGACAGTTATTTTGTGTTTCTTCCATTTGCGAATAATCGCACCAACTGTTGTCACCTTCTCACCAAGCTGCTTGGCGATGGTCTTGTAGCTCATTCCAGTCTTGTGTTGGTCTACAATCTTGTCCCTGACATCCTTGGAGAGCTCTTTGGTCTTGGCCATGGTGGAGAGTTTGGAATCTGATTGATTGATTGCTTCTGTGGACAGGTGTCTTTTATACAGGTAACAAACTGAGATTAGGAGCACTCCCTTTAAGAGTGTGCTCCTAATCTCAGCTCG